>NC_053434.1:78308290-78489940 GCF_007990345.1 Gossypium hirsutum | reverse complement strand
GTCTCCCATGTTACAGGGATCGACTACCCTGACCTTTGCGCATTACGACTTGGATATCTCCTTGTACAGGGCTCCAATACTGATAACGTTTGTTTCTATAGAAACTAGACTCAGAGAGGAATCTATACATATATGGCTTGACTCCTAATTGTCTCTAGAATCAAAGTCGGAAAGGAAATCAGAACGTTCTGGCGTTACAAACCTGAATATCTCTTAACATACTGTCCGTATGATTGTTCGTTACTTTCCAATGAAAATAGATTCATCAAGGTTCGTTTACATAATTTATTCACTATTTAATTCCATTCCTACTATTTAGTGATTTTCCAATCTACATCACTGCTGCTGTTAGCATCTGCCTTTAAGGTAGACTTTACCTATTTCATGGTTTCCATGATTCAGCTAGCCCTTTTTGCATAGATAGCACAATTTATGAAAGTGATTAACCATTCCCATGGCCAATCCTTGTCAAGCATATCCACACCAAATGATTATAACATTATACTCAAACACATATAAGCCATTTTCGCATGGCTATCCAAAATTTTACAAGTCCAAAAGGGTCCACGACCCACAACAAACGGGTAGTCCTATACATGCCATTTCGAAGTTCAACCAAAATTGTCCAAAGGGGCTTTGATAGTGTGGGCGATTTGACTTCAAGATCCCGAGTCCGATAGCTGGAGAACCAATCTATAAACAGAGGAGCATGAAACGGAGTAAGCAATTTATGCTTAGTAAGTTTTGAGCAAGGAATTCCAGCACAACAAAAGTATAGCATTCATATAGTTAAACGGATAATTTCATATGCACAAATTTTCGATATCATACTTGCTTCACTTACCAACCTTATGTACATACACAAAAGATCAACTTAGCCAAAGGCCGGTAGCTCGTTTATCAACTGAGCGAATACTTATTTGTAAGGGCTCAACTAAATTCAAGCACATACGAAACATACCTCAATGTTGGGATGTTTCTAGAGTATTAACTGAAATTTTTACACAAGATCATTCATTCCCAAATCACGTACCTTCAGAATTTAACCGGATATAGCTCCTCGTTCAATGCCTTCGGGACATAGCCCGGTTATAGTAACTCGCACAAATGCCTTCGGGACTTAACCCGGACTTAGTAACTCGCACAAATGCCTTCGGGACTTAACCCGGATTTAGTAACTCGCACAAATGCCTTCGGATCTTAGTCCGGATATGGTCACTTAGCACCAAGCCTTCGGGACTTAGCCCGGACATCATTCAAATAACATGCACATTTAACAATAAATCATGGCACATTCGTATTTCGTTTTCGTTAGCAAAACTCAAACACAAGACATTTATCATTCTTGCAATTTCGGCTCAATAGCCACCACAGAGCATGATTTTGTTTGCTTAAAACATGATCTAATCAAATCTTAATTTAAGCTCTCTTACTCAAGAACTTACCTCGGGTGTTGTCGACGATTCGTAGCTATTCGACCACTTTTTCCTTCCCTTTATCGGATTTATTTCCCCTTTGCTCTTGAGCTTAATTAAACAAATAAATTGATTTAATCATTTGAGCATCGAAAAGAGGAACACAAGGCACTTAGCCCATATTTATACATTAGACATTAAGTCACATATGTACGGAATCATGAATCAAACTCAACATTTTAGCTAATTTTTCCCCCTTGGCCGAATATGCATGTCTATTTTGGGGCCGATTTCAACACTTAATACATTCTACAAGTATGGTCACTTGTATTGACTAAACACCCTTTTGTTTCAAGTTCAAACTTGGCTAATACACACATATATACACTAGTAAGCATCCTCTCCCTTTTCATCAATTTAACACATGCATTACTCATTAATATACAAAAATTATATTCGGCCTTAGCACACAACTTGCTAGCCGGTTCTTCTCCATTTAGCAACCAATGCACATATGTGCTCACTCAAAAATGCTAAAAAGAAGATTCAAGAATCATCAATCCACCATCACATGCATCATTACAAAGCTTTACACTTAGCATGCAAATGACATCAACACAAATCTACCTTAGCCGAAACTTAACTCATCTTCATGCCTCATCACCACAACATCAAACATCAACCAAGAATGATGCATCCATGGCGAGTGTCATTTCCATCACATAGCAAGATTTAGACCATGGGCTAGGTAGACTCAAGCTAACAACTAAAATATGCATGCATCTCATGGAACATCACCAAACATACCTTAGCCTAGTCACATGCATGGCCGAACCTCTTCAACCTTTCTTCTTCCTTCCTCTTAAATTTTTGGCCAAAGATGAACCAAAGGTGAGCACTTTTTTTTTTTGTTTTTCTTTCTAGTTTTGGCTAAATGGGGGAAGAAACAACCACACACTTTTTTTTGTTTTCATCATATTCCCTTTCATTATTTAATTTCCATGCTCATTATTTTATTTTTCCTAACATACCTCACTAACATAACATGTTTGTGACATGTTTCCACTCATGATGCACTAACACAACATGTCTATGACATGTTTTGCCCATCACACTTGGTCTACCATGCTTGTCATGGCTGGCCACTACTAATAGGGGGAATTGACATGCAAGTCCCCCCTTTTTCAACATGCACTAATAGGCCTTATGCTTTGACCTATCACATTTCAAAATTTTCTCACATAAGTCCTATTGACTAAATTCAATGCAATCGACTAAATCGAAGCTTGAAATTTTCACACATTCATAATTACATATTCTAGACATAAATATCACATTCAAACATTTCGGTGACTCGGTTTGCGTCCCGAAACCACTTCCGACTAGGGTCAATTTTGGGCTGTCACAACTCTCCCCCACTTAAGAAATTTCGTCCCGAAAATCTTACCGGTAAATAGGTTTGGGTATCGTTCTTTCATGAGCTCTCGGTTTCCCAGTAGCTTTCTCGATCCCGTGTTTGAGCCATAACACCTTAACTAACGGAACCCTTTTGTTTCGCAACTCTTTCACTTCACGAGCTAGGATACGAATCGGTTCTTCTTCATAACTCAAGTCAGATTGAATTTCAACTTCTGAGGGATTAATCACATGTGACGGATCGGATCTATAACGTCGAAGCATCGAAACATGAAAGACATCGTGAATCTTTTCAAGTTCAGGGGGCAAAATCAATCTATACGCAACCGGACCAACTCGTTCGGAGATTTCGTACGGCCCAATGAATCTCGGGCTCAACTTGCCCTTACTGCCAAATCTGAGTACCTTTTCCAAGGCGAGACTTTAAGAAACACTTTATCTCCCACCTGATATTCAATGTCTTTTCGTTTCAAATCCGCATACGATTTTTGACGATCTGTGGCTGCTTTCAGACTTTCACGGATTACCTTTACTTTCTGTTCGGCATCCTTAATCAAATCAACTCCGAAATTTTACTTTCACCGAGCTCGGTCCAAACAATGGTGTACGGCATTTACGACCGTACAAAGCCTCGTAAGGTGCCATCTTAATACTTGATTGAAAACTATTGTTGTAAGCGAATTCAATCAAAGGTAAATACCGTTCCCATGAACTACTGAACTCGAGGATGCAACATCTCAACATATCCTCAAGTATCTGAATTATCCGCTCGGATTGACCATCGGTTTGGGGGTGAAAGTAGTGCTAAAATGCAGCTTGGTACCCAAAGCTTCTTACATTCTTCCAAAACCGTGAGGTGAATCTCGGATCTCTATCCGACACGATAGAAATAGGTACCCCGTGTAATCTCACAATTTGAGAAACATACAATTCAGCTAGTTTATCCAATGAAAAATCCGTACGCACGGGGATAAAGTGAGCCGACTTAGTCAGTCTATCAACAACAACCCAAATCGCATCCTTCTTACTTGTTGACAATGGCAGTCCGGATACAAAGTCCATTGTGACTCGATCCCATTTCCACTCGGGTATCATGATCGGCTGAAGTAATCCTGAAGGCACTTGATGTTCCGCTTTCACTTGTTGACATATTAAACATCTCGAAACAAAGTCGGAGATGTCTCGTTTCATACCATGCCACCAAAACCAACGTTTCAAATCGTAGTACATTTTCATACTCCCCGGGTGAATTGACATTCGGCTACAATGGGCTTCGTTCAGAATCATCGAAATGAGTTCCGAATTCCTTGGAACACACAAACGAATTCTGAACCTCAAACAATCATCATCATCAGTTTGAAACTCCGATTCCTTGTTCGGAGCACACTCAGCCCGTTTGCAACCAATTCATCATCAACTTTCTGGGCTTCACGAATTTGATGAATCAATAATGGTTTGGCTTTTAATTCAGCTATTAACACATTGTCGGGTAGAACAGACAAGTGCACATTCATCGCTCGTAAAGCAAACAACGATTTTCGGCTTAAGGCGTCCGCAACCACATTAGCCTTTCCCGGTGGTAATCGATGACAAGCTCGTAATCTTTCAACAACTCAAGCCAACGTCTTTGTCGCAGATTTAAGTCTCTTTGAGTCATCAAATATTTGAGACTTTTGTGATCCGAAAATACATGGCACTTTTCGCCAAACAAATAATGTCGCCATATTTTCAAAGCAAATACGATGGCGGCTAGTTCGAGATCATGGGTTGGATAATTTCTCTCGTGTGGCTTCAATTGTCTCGACGCATAGGCCACAACTCGACCTTCTTGCATCAATACGCAACCCAACCCGAGTAGGGATGCGTCACTATAAATGACAAACTCTTTGCCTGATTCGGGTTGCACTAAAATTGGAGCTTCAGTCAAATAAGTTTTTAGTTGATCAAAACTTTTCTGACATTTCTCCGTCCATTCGAACTTAACATCCTTTTGAAGTAGCTTCGTCATTGGTGTGGCTATCATCGAGAAACCTTTGACAAATCGTCGGTAATAACCGGCGAGCCCCAAAAAGCTCCGAACCTCAGTAATATTTCTCGGAGGTTTCCAGTTAAGTATGGCTAAAATTTTGTTCGGGTCAACTCGAATACCCGACGCGGATACTACATGACCCAAGAAGCTAACCTCTCTTAACCAGAACTCACACTTACTGAACTTAGCATATAATGCTTATCCCGCAAAATTTGCAACACTAGCCTCAGATGCTCAGCATGTTCGGTCTCATCTCTTGAATAGACCAAGATGTCATCAATGAACACAACTACGAACCGATCCAAATATGGTCTGAAGATCCGATTCATCAAATCCATAAATACCGCAGGGGCATTAGTGAGCCCAAACGGCATCACTAAGAACTCGTAGTGACCATATCTCGTCCTGAAGGCAGTTTTGGGTATGTCCGATTCTCGAATTCGCAACTGATAATAGCCCGATCTCAAATCTATTTTGAGAACATTGAGGCTCCCTTCAGTTGGTCGAACAAATCATCGATACGCGGTAACGGATATTGTTCTTTATCGTCACTTTATTCAGTTGACGATAGTCAATGCACAACCTCATTGTTCCGTCCTTCTTTTTCACGAACAATACTGGTGCACCCCAAGGTGAGAAACTTGGTCGGCAAAACCTCTATCCGTCAATTCTTGCAACTGAGCTTTCAACTCTTTTAACTCGGTTGGTGCCATACGATATGGAGCTATCGAAATCGGCGTAGTCCCAGGTACAAGCTCAATACCAAACTCTACCTCCCGAACAGGTGGTAAACCCGGTAATTCTTCAGGAAAACATCCGGGTATTCACAAACCACCGGCACAGATTCGGGTTTCTTTTCTAATTCTTTGTCATCAAGTACATAAGCAAAGTATGCTTCGCACCCTTTTCATACATATTTCTGGGCCAACATTGCTGATATTACCGCTGGCATCCCCTCCAAGTCCGTAGACTCAACTCGGATTACTTTGTTATTTGCGCACCTCAAATCAATAGTCTTGCTTTTGCAATTCACAACCGCATCATGCGCGGTCAACCAATCCAAACCAAGAATAACATCAAATTCATCAAACGGCAAAAGCATCAAGTCCACCGGAAAACAGGAACCTCGAATTTCTAGGGGACATTTCTTACATACTTTGTCGACAAGCACGTAACGACCCAAGGGATTTGACACCCGAATTACGAACTCAGAAGACTCAATAGGTAAAGTCTTACTGGATGCTAAGGTTCACATATGTAAGAATGAGTAGAACCGGGGTCAATCAAAGCAATTACATTAGTATCAAAGAGAGTAAAAGTACCGGTAATAACATCAGGCGAAGAAGCATCCTCGCGGGCACGTATAGCATAAGCTCTAGCAGGCGCACGAGCCTCGGATCTGGTCGTAGCATCTCTAGATCCTCTCTGACCACCACCAGCATTGCCCGTATTTCCAGATGGTCTACCTCGAGCAGTGGTAGCACCCGGTTTCCCACTCTGATTTACATTCTGTTCAGACAACCTCGGGCAATCTTTAATGAAGTGGTCAACTGATCCGCACTTGTAACAGGAGCGGTCAGGGAATCTACAACTCCCCGAATGCCATTTACCGCAATATCGACATTTCGTTCTGTCTCGACGTTCATTCCTAACACTGGCGACCGAAGTGCCTCGTGTACCCACAGGGGGTCGATCACGATCTCGTCTAAAAAGGCCCGAAGTGCCTCTCGACCAGCCCACATCATCTCAAATTTCTTCGATGCCTGTTGAAGAGACTTTCCCGAAGATCTTTATGAAACTCTCCAGTTCCACATCAACTTTTTGTTTTTCTTTTCTAAGCTCTTCGGCTTTACAAGCTCGCTCGACCAGTACTACGAACTCTCGTATTTCAAGAACGCCAACGAACATTTTTATATCTTCATTCAGCCCATCCTCGAAGCGTTTACACATGATAGCCTCAGACGAAACACATTCCCGAGCGTATCTACTAAGTCTAACAAATTTTCGCTCGTAATCAGTAACTGACATGGAACCTTGCTTAAGCTCAAGAAATTCCTTCCGTTTTTGATCAACAAATCTCTGACTGATATAACTTTTTCCGAAACTCAGTTTGGAAAAACTCCCAAGTTACTTGCTCTCGGGGCACAACAGAAGTCAGAGTACTCCACCAATAGTAGGCAGAATCGCGTAGCAAGGAGATAGTACACTTTAGGCATTCATCGGGTGTACAAGATAGCTCATCGAGTACCCGGATAGTGTTGTCCAACCAAATTCAGCTTGCTCGGCATCGTCGCTATCCGTAGCCTTAAATTCAGTAGGCCCATGTTTCGGATTCTGTCAACTGGGGGCTTATTTGACCTTATTTGGTCAGTTACCGGAGGTATTGTAGGTGCGGGGTGGTATTAGTTGGGAATGGAGGTTGTGGGACAGCCGTATTAGTTCGAATGTATTGGTTGAACCAATCATTCATCACGCTATAGAAAGCTTGTCTAGCTTCATCATTCGGGTTACTAGCATTAGGTTGAGAGTCCGCCGGCACTGTCCCTTGTGCGGGAGCAGGCGCTACACTCTCAAGATCATCAGCTACCTCTCGGTCGGGATCGAGATCCATTACTATAAATAAACACATTTACAATTGTCAGAAATCACCACACTATCAAGTAATCACATAAAATGGCATGTATAGCTAGACCCAACGCATTACGGTAGTCCTAGAATCGACTAAACCGTAGCTCTGATACCAATCAAATATAACACCCGAACCGAGACCGTCACCGGAGTCGAACACGAGGTGTTAACAGAATTTTAAAAGAAAATTTCCAGACACTGCCAATCTGCGTAACAGCCGCTTTAAAATCATATCTTGAGTTCAGAAGCTCGGAATCCAGTTCCGTAAATTTCCCTAAAACTAGACTCATATGCCCATCTACATATTTTTTTCTAGAATTTTGGTTGGGCCAATTAGTACAGTTTATTAGTCAAAGTCTCCCATGTTACAGGGATCGACTACCCTGACCTTTGCGCATTACGACTTGGATATCTCCTTGTACAGGGCTCCAATACTGATGCCGTTTATTTCTATAGAAACTAGACTCAGAGAGGAATCTATACATATATGGCTTGACTCCTAATTGTCTCTAGTTAATTTATAATGAATTTCCAAAGTCGGAACCGGAAATCCAGAAACCGTTCTGGCCCTGTCTCACGAGAACCTGAATATCTCTTAACATACTGTCCGTATTATTGTTTCGTTACTTTCAAATGAAAATAGATTCATCAAGGTTAGTTTAAATAATTTATTCACTATTTAATTCCATTCCTACTATTTTTAGTGATTTTCCAAATCTACATCACTGCTGCTGTCAGCATCTGCCTTTAAGGTAGACTTTACCTATTTCATGGTTTCCATGATTCAACTAGCCCTTTTTGCATAGATAGCACAATTTATGAAAGTGATTAACCATTCCATGGCCAATCCTTGTCAAGCATATCCACACCAAATGATTATAACATTATACTCAAACACATATAAGCCATTTTCGCATGGCTATCCAAAATTTTACAAGTCCAAAGGGTCCACGACCCACAACAAACGGGTAGTCCTATACATGCCATTTCGAAGTTCAACCAAATTGTACCAAAAGGGGGCTTTGATAGTGTGGGTGACTTTGACTTCAAGATCCCGAGTCTGATAGCTGGAGAACCAAATCTATAAAACAGAGGAGCAATGAAACGGAGTAAGCAATTTATGCTTAGTAAGTTTTGAGCAAGGAATTCCAGCACAACAAAAGTATAGCATTCATATAGTTAAACGGATAATTTCATATGCACAAATTTTCGATATCATACTTGCGTCACATTACCAACCCTTATGTACATACACAAAAGATCAACTTAGCCAAAGGCCGGTAGCTCATTTATCAACTGAGCGAATACTTATTTGTAAGGGCTCAACTAAATTCAAGCACATACGAAACATACCTCAATGTTGGGATGTTTCTAGAGTATTAACTGAAATTTTTACAGCAAGATCATTCATTCCCAAATCAGGTACCTTCGAAATTTAACCGGATATAGCTCCTCGTTCAAATGCCTTCGAGACATAGCCCGGTTATAGTAACTCGCACAAATGCCTTTGGGACTTAACCCGGATTTAGTAACTCGCACAAATGCCTTCGGGACTTAACCCGGATTTAGTAACTCGCACAAATGCCTTCGGATCTTAGTCCGGATATGGTCACTTAGCACCAAGCCTTCGGGACTTAGCCCGGACATCATTCAAATAACCATGCACATTTAACAATAAATCATGGCACATTCGTATTTCGTTTTCGTTAGCAAAACTCAAACACAAGACATTTATCATTCTTGCAATTTCGGCTCAATAGCCACACACAAAGAGCATGATTTTGTTTGCTTAAAACATGATCTAATCAAATCTTAATTTAAGCTCTCTTACTCAAGAACTTACCTCGGGTGTTGTCGAACGATTCCGATAGCTATTCGACCACTTTTTCCTTCCCTTTATCGGATTTATTTCCCCTTTGCTCTTGAGCTTAATTAAACAAATAAATTGATTTAATCATTTGAGCATCGAAAAGAGGAACACAAGACACTTAGCCCATATTTATACATTAGACATTAAAGTCACATATGTACGGAATCATGAATCAAACTCAACATTTTAGCTAATTTTTCCCCTTTGGCCGAATATGCATGTCTATTTTGGGGCCGATTTCAACACTTAATACATTCTACAAGTATGGTCACTTGTATTGACTAAACACCCTTTTGTTTCAAGTTCAAAACTTGGCTAATACACACATATATACACTAGTAAAGCATCCTCTCCCTTTCCATCAATTTAACACATGCATTACTCATTAATATACAAAAATTATATTCGGCCTTAGCACACAACTTGCTAGCCGGTTCTTCTCCATTTAGCAACCAATGCACATATGTGCTCACTCAAAAATGCTAAAAAGAAGATTCAAGAATCATCAATCCACCATCACATGCATCATTACAAAGCTTTACACTTAGCATGCAAATGACATCAACACAAATCTACCTTAGCCGAAACTTAACTCATCTTCATGCCTCATCACCACAACATCAAACATCAACCAAGAATGATGCATCCATGGCCGAGTGTCATTTCCATCACATAGCAAGATTTAGACCATGGGCTAGGTAGAACTCAAGCTAACAACTAAAATATGCATGCATCTCATGGAACATCACCAAACATACCTTAGCCTAGTCACATGCATGGCCAAACCTCTTCAACCTTTCTCCTTCCTTCCTCCTTAAAAATTTTGGCCAAAGATGAACCAAAGGATGAGCACTTTTTTTTTATTTTTCTTTCTAGTTTCGGCTAAATGGGGGGAAGAAACAACCACACACTTTTTTTTTGTTTTCATCATATTCCCTTTCATTATTTAATTTCCATGCTCATTATTTTATTTTTCCTAACATACCTCACTAACATAACATGTTTGTGACATGTTTCCACTCATGATGCACTAACACAACATGTCTATGACATGTTTTGCCCATCACACTTGGTCTACCATGCTTGTCATGGCCGGCCACTACTAATAGGGGGGAAATTGACATGCAAGTCCCCCCTTTTTCAACATGCACTAATAGGCCCTTATGCTTTGACCTATCACATTTCAAAATTTTCTCACATAAGTCCTATTGACTAAATTCACATGCAATCGACTAAATCGAAGCTTGAAATTTTCACACATTCATAATTACATATTCTAGACAATAAATATCACATTCAAACATTTCGGTGACTCAGTTTAGCGATCCCGAAACCACTTCCCGACTAGGGTCAATTTTGGGCTGTCACATCGCAAATCCAACCTAGTAAACCATTTCGCGCTACCAAGTTGATCGAACAAATCTGCAATAAGAGGAATGGGATATCTGTTTTTTATAGTGATTTTGTTTAAGGCCCTGTAGTCGATGACATTCTCAAAGATCCATCATGCTTCTTTTGAAATAACACAAGTGCGCCGAACGAGGCTTTAGATGGTCTAATAAACCCGTCATCTAAAAGCTCTATCAACTACTTCCGTAATTCCTCTAGTTCCGGTGGAGCCATCCGATATGGTGCCCTTGCTGGTGGTTCAGCATTGGGCAACAGCTCAATCTTGTGGTCCACCTCCCTCTTAGGTGGCAATCTTTTGGGCAACTCTATGGGCATTACATCTTGAAATGACTTTAGCAATCGTTCCACTTCCTTTGGAATTTCCACCTCGAATTTATCATCCATATTGTCTCTCAAGGTAGCTAAGTAGGAGACTTCATTTCGATTGACTCCTTTGGCAAATTGAATTGCCGACAAGGTTTTTCCCTCCATACTTCCTTTCTTTTTCATTCTCACCATATATCGTTGATTTGCATCGGAGATTGTCATGTAATTCTCGGAAGGGTGAATATCCACATTAAGCCTGTCAAGTAAACTTAATCCAACTACAAAATTGTAATCATCAAGTGGGATTACCTTAATGGTCGCTTTGCCCGTCCACTCGCCAAGTTTGAGTTCCACCCCTTTTGCCACACCCGTTATGGGAATGCTTTCTGAATTCACCATTTTGATTCGTCCCGAATCTTCCTCGATTCTAAGGCCAAGTTCCTTTGCCATTTCTTTAGACATGAATAAATCAGATGCACCAGTATCAACAAGTGCATTCAATCTTCTGCCAGCTACGATGATGTCCACAAACATCAACCCATTGCTTGACTTCTCTTTGACACCTCCTAATATCGAATTGAGGCTTTTGGTGTCATCTTCGGCTTCATCGCGTGCCTCCATGGCATGAAAAGCGGCTTTCTTTGGACAGACACTCATTCTATGTGGGCCTTGGCAAAGAAAGCACTTCATTGGTCCTTTTCTATCCCAAGGCTTACCTTGACTAGACTTTGGGCCTTCGTCATTCTTTTCCCTTTGATCCTTGTTTCCCCCACCATTGTCTTTGGGTCTCGACTTGGGTTTAGAAGAATCATTATTATCAAACTTTCTTCCCCCAACATCATAGAAACTTTCTGCCTTGGCCATAGCTTCGGTCAATTCGGTGATATCTAGGCGACGCAACTCTTGCTTGACCCATATTTTTAAACCATCCTCGAACCAATAGAATGCTTCTTTCTCGTTCAAGTATGAGATCTGAAGCATCAACTCGCTGAATTCCCGAACATAATCTCGAAAAGTGCCTTGTTGCGTAAGCCGACGCAACTTAGCACGAGCCTCATTTTCGGCATGTTGTGGATAAAACTGCTTCTTCAACTCTCTTTGGAACTCCTCCCAAGTTCCAATGGTCGTTCCTCCACGTTTCTCATCCGTGGACCTACGTCTCCACCACAAGATAGCAACATCAGAAAAGTAAATTGAAGCGATGTTTACCTTGGTGGCATCATCCTCAATGCCAATTGCTCGAAAATATTGCTCCAATTCCCACAGGAAGTTGTCCACTTCTCTTGCGGACCTAATCCCCTTGAACTTCTCGGGTTTTGGAACATCCACATGATATTGCTTCGGTCCCAAAGCCAACATCCCACTTCCCAGGGCAGCTTTACAGATTCTGAGCTCCCCCTTAAGCTTAGCAATCTCTTCCTTCATAGCAGTCAGCAGGGCCTCAAGAGCTTCGTCCCTCCCTGTCAGTTTGTCCGAAGTGAATCTGAAGGAGTCCAACACAAACTCCTTGCTATCTTCCCTCAGTTCCTCCATACGGGTTAGGACCACTTCGAGTGTCTCCTTCATGTCACCAACGGACTCCTCGAGATTAACCACTCGAATTTCCAAGCTCGACAGCATATCCCTCGATCGACTAGCCTTTCTAGCCCTCCCACGGGTCTCCATTGGCTCATTCTGATCAACAACTTCTTTCGACATATCTCAAAAGTGCTTTCGAACTGGCTACCAACTGTCACGGACTTAAGATTCTTGCCTCAGAATTCGTGCGGCCTTAGGCAGTTTCTTACTCTAAAAACGTATAAGTCAGCCTAACTTCCACAAAAGAAGGATTCAACAGAATTCTTCCCAAAACACAACTCAAGCGAAAGCAACTCAAAGCCAACAAGATGAAAGAAGAATGAGATAAGAACAAGCCAGGGAAAATAAGAACACAAGAGAGAAAAGTTTGAGTGAATGCTCTCAAGGATTCTTATTACTCAAAACTCAAGTGCCTTACAATGAGGGGAGAGGCCTCTATTTATAGTTGAGCCTCTCCAAATCCAACGGTACAAAATCAAGTACATTAACGGCTATGATTAAAGGGTATCTACAATCAAATCTCTAAGAATATAAAATCATATCTTCTAAGATTACATATCTTATCTAAGATATGTAATCTTATAAAATAATATCTTATAAGATTACATATCATATCTAAGATCTCTAAGATTATAAAATCATATCTTTTAAGATCATGTTTCCGTATTTTTCTAACTTGTAGATGGGCCTTCAATCTCTTCAAGCAACGGGCCAGTCCGATTGGGCCAAATGATCTCCTTCCTTATTGATGGATCGCACAGATGTGTCATGGTTGCGGGCTCCCATGCGCAACCCATGACACTAGCACAAGCTAGATAAGTCTTTCGAAACTTGTACGAGATATGAGAGAAAGCAACCTCACAAGAACAATGTTCATTCAATAATTTGGCAAAAGTCCTTTTACAATGAAATGAATAAACTATTTAAAGGCAATCAAGTAGTAACCGAATGGACAAACTAGCTAGCTTAAAAGCTAAGCAAATTCAGTCATGAACTAGCTAGAATATTCTAGAATGAACACATTAATTTGATGAGTCTTGATTCGGCTGATTGGAACTTCATTGGACAGCTTCATGCATAAGCTTAAGTCACTTGATGAATGTACACTTTTGGAAACTCAACGGGTTGTCTAGGTCCGGCCAAGGTGTGCATGATACTTCCAAGAGGTGTCTCTTGGCCGAATAGGTGCTTAGGAAACACCAAGAGTCCTCCCACATGCATCGGCTGTACATGGAACTTGGTAGGAGGCTTGAACCTAGACGTACATGCACTTGCATTAAATGTCCCTCATACATGCATGTGTGCCGTCCATGGGAGATGCATCTTCAATATTCATTAACCCTCCATGTTCATGAATGTATAGCTTCCAAACATTGAACTGATCCATGCATGCATCCTCTCATTCATTGTACTTTCCCGTTCATGCATCTTGTCATGAATGAACCTTCCACATTCGGCTAACCTACATGAATCAATTAACATAATTAAATAACACAACTATTCATATAATAATAATTAAAATATTAACTAAACAAATTAATAGCAATAACTAAATTTGGACAAATTAAATAAGAGTCAACTATTAAATTCGGCTAGCTCAAATAGTCAAAACACTTAGTAAGCTAAGTTGAGCTAGGGGTTTCGGGATGAGCTGTAGCAAACTAAATTAAAAACTAAATTAAAACTTAGTTTATTTAAATGAAAAAGGAATGAGCTAAAACGAGCTAATATTAAGCTCAAACGAGCTAAAACGAGATCAAGTGAGCTGATTTGAGCTGAATGGCGCATAGGGAGCTGGAGAGGAGCTGAGATCGGATTGCAAAAGAATGCATTGAGTCTTCAAGGAGTTGTCCTTAGCTCCTCCAACGTCATGGACCTTGTTATCATCCCAAATGCACAACACCAATGTGGATAAAGCATCTTGAATTTGCTTGGTTCGAGCTCAAGTTATGGGGCCTTTTGGAATCTCGATTGATTCATGATTTGTATTCGAGGATGCCCCGGGCGTGCTCACATCAGGACACGTGGATCCATTTAGACGTAAACTTAGACCTTTTAGTTGTAAACACCAACTAATCATTACCCTTGTTGTTGACCAAATTAACATCAGCTAATTCTTCTTTGTTGCTCTCAGTAGCCCTTTTATTTCGTAATTTGTAACAGTTTTCCTTAACGTGACCTAGCTTCTTGCAGTAGCGACATCTCTTGTTCTGATTTTTTAATGCCACCAAAATCGAGGATTGTCTATCTAACTTACTATTTAAACCAAACTCATTATTGAGTTTATCTTTGCTCAACAAGTGACCCTTCGTATCCTCAAATGAGATTTTATCTCTACTATAAATCAAGGTCTCCTTGAAAGACTTATATGAAAAGGGTAAAGAGCACAATAATGGCATAATATGATCTTAATCATCAATCTGAACCTCAATGTTCTTTAAATCATCCAAAAGAGTAATACATGGACTAATGTGACCTCTAAAATGCTCAACTTTATCCATATAGAACATGTATAGTTGTTGTTTCAACACCAATCAGTTAGTTAGAGACTTTGTCGCGTAAAAGGTTTTTAACCTTTTTCACAAGACGAATGTCATTTTCTTCATCAACACCTTCTACAATACACTATTCATGAGGCACAACTAAATTGTATGTAGATAATGCCTTCTCATTAAGCTCTTTCCATTCTGACTGATCTATATTCGCGAGTTTCTTCCCTTAATGACCTTTTTTAGACCGTTCTGAATCAATATTGCCGTCATTCGAACTTGCCACAGACTGGAATTTATAATTTTTTCGAACTTCTCAATATCGAACCTTGTGCTACCATCACTAAATGGGTTGAATGCAAAAATCAAACTAAACTCTTATACCAACTTGTTAGAGATAAACTCGTGTAAACAACGAACAAGAAAAATAAAAAAACAAATTGAAAATATCGAACACAAATATTATGTGGAAAAACCTCTCCGAAGAGGATAAAAAACCACGGGCAAAGATGATTTCACTAAATCGGCAAAAATGAAGAGTATAAAGATGGAGATGAAAACTAAACCCCGAAACTAAAAAATAAGAACCCTTAAAACTTAAACACAAAATTCTTTGAAACCTTGTAAAAGCTAATACTTAAATGTGTTATGGGTTAATCTTTGTAAGGTAGAGAATGATCTATTTATAGGCTAAATTCGTAGGTCAAATAATCTTAAAATAATCTACACTAACTAGAGTTCAACTGGGACAAATAATCAAAATTTGACTGGAAGAATAAAACCGAGAAAATTGCATGAGATTGCCAATTGTGACGTCCCCTATTGTATCGTCACAACGTTGTTTCTGCTTCTCCCCTATTTCATTGTCACCTTGTTGTGACGTCGCATGGCTCCTCGTATCGACGTTGCTCTCTGTTTGTGTCTTAATTTGACTGAAATGTGAAACATGCTCATGTTATTTGAACGAAAATGCCAAATGTATCTATTTATAGTATTAAATCTTAATTATAATTTACGAATGTAACATTAATTAAGTGATGATTAATTTAAAATTATAAATATAATTTAATATAAATACAAAATCTAATCCAATATTATTTATTCAAATTTTATATTCAAATATTCATATTGAACATTTATTTAATAATATTATTTTTTGTTATTATCTAATAATAGTTAATAATTTAGTAATAAATTATATTTGATGCAATTTAGTAATATAATTAATAATAAATGACATTTTAGTTGATTCAATTTTTTTAAAAATTGTGCCTTTATAGAATTATAGATGGATTATACATTAAAAAATATCGATATTTTAGATAATATTAAAATGTAAAAATAGAATAAAATAAAGCATTAGTTGGACTGATTTTATGCATATTGATGATATGAGTTGAAATTTTAAAATTTGTAATTTTTTATTAATTTTATTTAAAGTGTAAATTTAAAAATAAAAAATTATAAAAATAATTAAGTAAATTTAAAAATAAAAATCCTATAAGTTTTTTCTCTCTTGAGCGGCGATGGTATATGCTTAAAACAGAAGTTACCTGAATCAGAAGAATCTATTAAATGAATAGTATAGCTGAGTCTAGAAAGATAAAAGTAAAACGGGGGACGTTGCAACCCCGCAAGCCACCAACTCATTTGATTGACTCATATAACTCAGAAGAGGCAAAAACCGAAATCTAGACTCAACAAGATGTGGAGAAACGTCCTAAGGAAAACTACGCTCTCTTCTGGAGAACTGGAACTCTTGACTTGGAGAAGGGGTTACAGTTCGTCAACCTCAGGCCATCCTGCAAGGAGATTCGCTGCGGTGTGGGGTAATGGAGACTTCGGGCGCTTGGGTGTTGGGACTCTGGACTCTCAATGGTCGCCTAAGCCTATCAACTGCTCTTCCTTTCATCACCAAAGCCTCAAGTCCATTGCCTGTGGTGGTGCCCATACTCTCTTCTTAACAGGTCCTTTGTAAAACAAAGTTAGTTTCATGAATTTATCATTTATTGTTTTTGAACTCGGCCGCCGATTATTATCCTTCTCTGCTTTGACAGAAACTGGGAGGGTTTATGCCACTGGTCTTAATGATTTTGGGCAGCTAGGGTCATCAGATCTTATAAAGTACTCTAGAGTAAGATTTCTCCACCTTCTATTCTACTGTTTTTGTTTTTTTAATCATTGGAATGATAAATTTTACCATATGAATTGGGCATTGTGCTATCTGGATAGTATAATCATGTAATAAATTGCTTGACAAAAGATACTCAGGCAGAAAATAGGACAATTATACTTTTGTAGTTGTTTTTGTACATGGCAAATTGAACTTATAATCCTGGTCATATGTAATATGCAAGATGCGAGACTGAACTCCACAAAGAACGGGGAATTCAATCTGAATTTTGGCTGTCTATAGGCTTTTTGTTGCATAAGAATCAGTTTGAAAAGTATTAAAGCATGTACAGAATAAGTGATGAATTGGAAATCCCTATGTTTCAATAATGCCATTCAATATAGATATAACGAGCATACCTTTTTTGAAGTTTTTTTTTTCTGTTTTAATTAATTAATCAATTCATTTGGGATAAGCGGTTTAAGTTTCTATCGTCCAAGAAGCAACATAATAGCACGTAGCAGCAACAAACTTACAGTTCTTAAATTAGCTAGCAGTTAAAAAAAAAATATTTTTGTTTTGGTGCTATGATCTCTTATATTCATCCTGTAAATTGTATTCAAAACTTCTGAGAGCCTTAGGTAACCTGACAGGTAATGGATTGATCAGTTAGCTCTTGCAGGTCTACAGTCTAGAAATCTTCATAAAGTAGCCAAATTCTGCATTTCTGCCTCTGAGTAGTTGTGTAACTACTTCTGGCTGCCAAAATGTTTTTCAACAATTGGCTGCATCTATGGAAGCCTAATTTTGATTCTCTATGATGCAAGCTATGGCAATCTACAGACTACTTGTTTTTGCTTAAGAGGACAGTTGAATCCTCTTATATTTCATGTGAGGATGTTCTGAATGTGAAGGTCTTGATGTTTGACCTTCCAAGGTAGCTGACCTGCCTTTACTTTCTTTTTATGGTCAAAAGGAGCTTTGTTTTTGTTCTTTAGGCTCCTCATCAAATCAGCAACCTCAGCAGTTTCTACCTTGATTCTCTTGGATAAATATGGATAACATCCTTAGTGTGGTCCTTTGGTTCAGGCTCAACATTATTGGTGATCCCTTCATCCTTATCAGTTACATATTCCAAATGGCTAACCTATTTTTGCTATCCCTTAAGAATCCTTTACAAGCAAATGGCTTACCTTCAACATAGGCTGCTTTCTTTCTTGTTGAATCATGAGATTTAGTCTTGGTCAGCATTTTGTTAATGTGTGCTAGAGCATTCCTTGTACATTTTTAGGAAGTAACCCTAGTTATATATTCTTTTAGGAGCCGGTTGAAGTTTCGGGTCTTGCAAAAGGAATTGTGCAAATTGCAGCTGGTTATCATCATTCATGTGCTATTACAGGTATTATGATGTGCAGATTATGGAAGTGGATTTGCTGATGTGCACACTTATAACTGGATAGATGGGCATATTGCATTTACACTATTGTACCTACTGTTTCCTTGAAGATAGGGCTTTTGTGCCTTATCTCTCTTCTAGGAAATGTCTCAAGGTCTTTTCATAAAAATGTAGCCTTTCTTTTAAATACCTACGGTTTGGAATTTATTCTCAAATATGCTCATTTTTATAAATTGGAAAATAATTTCAAACTGTTGGTATTTAAAATAAAGGCTATATTTTTATAAAAGTGACAAGTCTCTTTTTATTAGAATTTCTGAAATAATACGATGAGATGGATTCACATTTTTCTTCCAGGAATAGACACGAACATAATATTACTGTTTCATTTGTTCCCTCTTCTGCGACCCCCCCCCAAAAAAATGAACTCAAGATTCACTGTGTTATGTCCTTGCTTCTGATTCCATCTTTTGTATATTTTCTGTAAAATGTGGTTTTGACCTGTAGTGGATGGAGAACTTTACATGTGGGGGAAGAACTCAAGCGGGCAACTTGGCCTTGGAAAAAGTAATAGCTAAATGAGCTCCTTTTTATTTGAATGCTTATAATATTTAAGTTAAATTATTAAGTTGCCTACTTGTCAATGCTTTGTTTTCTTATTATTAGCTTTATTGTGTAATCAGCATATTCTCACTTGTTTGGGATGGATGGCATATTGTACATACAGAGGCTGCGAAAGCAGTTCATAGGCCAACCAAAGTGGAATGCTTGAGCGGGCTTACAATTAAATTGGCTGCTTTGGGTTCAGAGCACACAGTTGCTGTTACTGGTATGAAACTGGAAATGCTTCACAAGATATACACAAGATATAGATTCTATTTTCTTGCAGTACCATTTTGGAGATGCTTTTGATATGTATGCTTGGATGTAATGTCTGTATTTCCTTTTCTATGTACTTCACCAGATGGAGGTGAGGCTTTAAGTTGGGGAGCAGTTGCATCTGGAAGACTTGGTCATGGCCTTGAGTCGAGCATTTTTGGTTTTTTAACAAGCAACAGGTTACATTTTATGTTTACTTGATTATTGGCTGATATAAGAGAGCCTTCAGCTTATCCTTTCCTTCTTTTTTCTTTTGGGTAGTGCTTGAGGCGGGATTATTATTTCATAAGAGAAATAAATATTAATACCTATTGGATTATGCACAAGCACTGTGCTGTGTGCCCCAAAATCCAGTGTGAAAGTACATCGGTGTGTCATAGCTCAGCACGGGGGAGGGAGAGAATTAGAGCAAAATACATCTAGTATTTCCTCCTAGGCTGGATACTCCTGAGTGGTCCAGGTGCATCCTTCTTTGGTTGTTCCTAGAACTTCCATCCATTAATCCTGTGGCCTGATGAGTCATTGTTGACCAGTAAGCTATTTTGGAATGGGAAGGAAAGGATCTGATTAAGTAGGCATGTCAAAGACAAAAGCATAAAAGTAGACTGGAAATTGTTGTTATTGCCAAGGCCTGCTTAGACACTTTAGATCGGGAATCACCTATTTGATTAATTGAATATTTGAGTACTGCTGCTCTTTTCTTTTATATAGATAAAGGAAGAATATGTTTGTGGGTCTAGGACGTAAAATTTGAGATTATATGGTGAAATATAATAATGAAAATACATTGGCATTTGCAACATTTTAAGGTGTTCCCACTGTAACCAATGTGTGGAAACTGAAAATGAGATGTCTCCTAGGAATGCCAGCTTTTATTAGTGTTTGACATGGACAAAGCTATTTTTTTTTCCTTCTGCCTACAGATAGTGTACCGTTTGTTTTATTTTTTCCTTTCCCTTCTTTCACTTTCATATTTGTTTGTTTTACTCTTCCTTTTAGAAATCAGATTATTTTTTCTGTTCTTTGTTTATTTTTATTATAAGTTTCTATTTTCATTTCATCTTGAGCTTTCTGTTTTCTCACAGTAAAGATTTTTAAGTTTATATATTTATAATTTTTTCAGTGAATATACACCAAGGCTTATAAAGAAATTAGAGGGTATCAGGGTAATCTCTACCTGTAACTTTAAACTTTTTACTGGTGTAACTAAACTTGAGGTGGACGTGTCAATTTCTTTCTGCTAACTATGGACCTTTGGCTTCATTATTTATCCCTGCATTAGGTCAAAAGAGTTGCAGCCGGCTTGTTGCATTCAGCATGCATTGATGGTAATTTGAAATGATTTCTCTCATGGTCAATCAATTTTTATGACCTTGTTACTGGACATATTCCAAACTTTTGTTTTCAGATCTTAATTTGTCTAGGTATTGCAGAAACTGGGTCTTTGTTTGTGTTTGGGGATAAAGTGGTAGCCAATCTTGTAAGTTCTAAACCTGTCAGTTTTAACATCACCTAATGTTTCTAATCATATGGCATTTTTGAGTGATGTTATCTTAATGAAAATGTTTAGGGATTTGGGGAGGCCAAGAATGCAACCATGCCATCCATGATCAACACATTGCCATATTCAGAAGAAGTTGCATGTGGTGGCTACCACACTTGTGTTGTAACAAGTAATTCTCTTATCTTCATTATTAAATGTTTTTGCATGTTTTTATTTATACGACTCACGATTTGGAGCCATCATTTGCTGCAATTGTCATGTTAGATAGATAGAACCTAGACTATCTTACCATGCTCTTATTATTTCCTACTCAGGATAAATCCTCTACAGAAAGTTTAAAGGTTAACTTCCAAAAGGAAGTCAGACTAGAAATACAAAGCAAACATTTTTGTTGTTTGAAAATCTTAAATCGATGTATCTTTTAAAAATTTCATGCTTCAATAAATTATGAATATTCTCAATGATTATATAGGTTAGAATGAGTGAAGACCTAGAAGAATAGAAAATGATATGTCTATAATCAATGACAGGAATTGCAGGAAAATATGGTTTCATTTATGGACTTATGTCTGAATTGTGTTCCAGTGCTTGAAAATTAAGTGCAAGTTGATGTGAATGACAATGTCCTGGAGATCATATGGGAAGATAATAACTAAAACATGGAAGTTAAAAGGATGATAAGGAGAAGGAAGAGTTGGACTTTAAGGGTAAAAATGTGTCAAATCTAGTGATGGTTTGAAACTCACTCGGGTAGTTTAAAGGTGGATTAAGTTGTTCTTATCAGAACTAACTGAAGTAGGATATCTTGGATGGTTGTAATTAACTTTCTACATTGTTAGATGTCCCAATTATTGATCTAATTATTCATAATTTTTTTTGATGACTTGGAAGATGAGAACGAATTTACTTGTTGTCAACCTTGCAGTTTCGAGGAGAAGATGCATCAAGGTTTAAAATACTTAATGATCAGCGAATAAAATAGTTTCAAACACTTAATTTGAGGTTGATTTTCTCCATCAAAGGTAGAAATATATGCGGAGGATATACACTAATTAGGGATCTATTTTATTAGTTTTTGTATATTTTAAAGTCTCAATTACCATTTCATAACTGGTTATTTTTTTAGATGATTTATAATTTCTGATGTCATTTTGTTTTACTCAATTACTTAATGTGAGGCTAAGGAGGAGTTCTTAAGCACTATTTAGCTAACTTTCAGATTGTAAATTAGAACGTGTCCCCCCTTCCCCTCTCATTTCTTTCTCTCTTTTTTTGTTCTCTTTAATTTTCTTTGCTGTTGATTCTTCCTAGACCCTATTATCTCTTTCCTTTCTACCCTCTATCCCCACTCTGTTTCTCACTCTTGTGCTGCACTGAAGGTAAAACCAACAAACTGCAATCATGGACCTTAATCGATCAGCTATGGATTTGAGAGCAAGTTGCCTTAGATTGTTTTTTTTCCTTTTTCTTTTTGTTATCCTTTTTGTGGGAGCATTGGCATAACTAGGAGGGGTTCTTGAAATCATTAAATTGTTGATGACAAAACTGGTGCTGCCTTCCCTTACAATGACAAGAATTAGAATTGTATGTTATGCTAGCCATGTCTATTGTTAGTAGTTTGTTCAAGTGTCATGTGCAAAAAGAAAGGGTTTCAATTTTTTCAGTATTTGACATCAACGTGCCATGTCCTTATTTATTACGAATGATTGATAAATGCCCTACATTTGCATCCTTAAGTTTGATATATCTAATATTTCCTTTTTAGGAAGTGAAATGAGCCTAAATCCTAATGCTCTATTTTATTTTGTTCCTTCATCATCCCTTCCTCTCCATTGTTTAGTGAGCTAAAGGTTCTTTTATGCGTGCATCTGAATCTAATCCTAGTTTTGTTTCTTTTTCATCTATTTTTTCATAGGAGGTGGGGAACTTTATACTTGGGGTTCAAATGAGAATGGTTGCCTTGGTATCGGGTATTCAATTGGGACTTCATTTTGAAACCCCAGCTTGATAAATTCATTTGTTATTGTTTTTGGTTTACATTTTGAATCATACTTTAAAATTGTTCATCTTTGGTTTTGCAGTTCTACTGATGTTTTTCATGCTCCGGAAAGAATTCAAGATCCTTTTCTAAAATCTCCTGTTAGCAAGGTTCGTGATTCATTTTGGTTGAAAGTTGAACACTTCTTATTACTATATCAGTTAGATTTAGGCAATTGTAATAGAATCGGGAGCAATGTTGTTTGCATTGGTTGATACTGTTGCTCTTCACCCTCAAAGGGACAACAGCAGATTAAAGAGTCTAAAAAGCAAGCACCCTCAAAGCTGCCTATGTTGATGCCTGGATCTTTTGTTAACTTCTTGCATATATACTTCAAATTTCTACCTTTTTTTTTGAAACATGTGCATCGACAGGTTTCTTGTGGTTGGAAGCATACAGCAGCAATTTCAGGTAAGAACTTACGTGGGAGCAAAAACTTCATAAATGATACTTTCCTTTCTATCACTCGTAAGAATTATTAAATAGAAACTGTAGCTCCTACTTTTCAATTTTTATTCATTCTTATATATTTGGTATTTACTGGACACTTAAAGATGAAGGATTATGAGAAGTTGCTTACTATTAGTTTCTAATCACATAAAGACTTTAACAAAGGCTTGGCTTTGAATGGAAAAATAACAAGTTGAAGAAAAAGAAAGCTCCTTGAAGAAACTTAGAAAAAGATTGTTATTCATTCTGCTAATTAGTTTACACCTATAAAGAGAGGGATTAACACAAACAAGGAAAACAATCCCTTAAAAACAGTAACTTCCTAAGAATCAGTGACTGAGATTAGTTTCTATTTACAAGGGAACTCCTAGTAATAAGGTAAGTTTTCTGTCGTTAATCTTAGGAATTCCAACACTCCTCTTCAAGCTGGAGTGTAGATGTTTATCAAACCCAGCTTGCCAATAAGTTCTTCAAACATGTTTTTGTTCAAACTTTGAGTTAATATGTCTGCAACTTGTTGTCTAGTAGGTAGGTAGGTGATGCACACTTCTCCTAAGTGTATTTTTTTCTTTTATAAAGTGGCGATCTATTTCCACATGTTTGGTGCGATCGTGATGAACATGATTATGTGCTATGCTGACAGCTGCCTGGTTGTCACAGTACATCTTCATAGGCCTGGTGTAAGGCACTTTTAGTTCCTCCATAAGTCTTTGTATCTAAACTCCTTCGCATATACCATGAGATAGTGCTTGATACTCTGCCTCTGCACTACTGCGTGCTACAACAGACTGTTTTTTGCTTCTCTATGTCACGAGGTTACCCCAAACATAACTACAATAGCCACTTGTAGAGCGTCTATCGTTAACAGAACCTGCCCAGTCTGCATCAGTGTAGACTTCCACATTCTGGTTGGCAGTTTTATTGAAATGCAGGCCTTTACCAGGAGTCCCTTTCAGATGCCTTAATATTCTGTATGCAGCTTCCAGGTGCTTCTCCCTCGGGGCATGCATGTACTGACTGATAACACTTACATTGAAGGCTATGTCTGGACGGGTGTGAGATAGGTTGATGAGTCTTCCTACTAGTGGTTGATATCTCTCCCTGTCGATTTCTTCTCCATCCTCATCAGTTCCCAATTTAAAGTTAAATTCCATAGGAGTTTGGGCTGGTTTGCAGCCCATCAATTCAACTTCTGACAGTAGATCAAGAACATATTTCCTTTGGGAGATGGAAATACCTGTTTGGGACCTTGCTACCTCCATACCAAGAAAGTATTTAAAATTCCCCAAGTCTTTAAGCTCGAACTCTGTTCCAAGGAATTCTTTCAGCCTCACAATTTTGCTTGAGTCATCTCCTGTTAATATTATATCGTCCACATAAACGATGAGGATGCAGCATTTTCCCTTTTCTGAGTGCTTGTAGAACATGGTGTGGTCTGCCTGCCCTTGAATGTAATTTCTGTTGGTCATAGCTTTTGCAAATCGGCTGAACCACGCCCGTGGAGATTGTTTCAGCCCATGCAAGGACTTCTTCAACTTACACACTTGGCCCTTGCTTTCTTCAAACCCGGGTGGGAAATCCATGTACACTTCCTCACTTAATTCTCCGTTGAGGAAAGCATTTTTTACATCCAATTGAGTCAAGTCCAATCAAGGTTGGCAACAAGAGATAGGAGGACTCGAATGGTGTTTAGCTTGGCAACCGGTGCAAACGTCTCGTCGTAGTCAAGACCATAAGTTTGAGTGAAGCCCTTAGCCACAAGTCGAGCCTTGTATCGATCAATACGGCCATCGAGTTTAAATTTCGTAGTAAAGATTCATTTGCATCCTACTGTTTTTTTTCCCTTAGGTAAATCCGAGACTTCCCATGTTTCATTGTTTTTGAGGGCCTTCATTTCTTCCATCACAGCTTGTCTCCACTCAGCTGATTCAAGAGCCTCTTCTATATTTTTTGGTGTTTTTCAAGAATCAACATTAGTCACAAAAGCTTTGTAAGACTTAGATAAATTTCTATAGGATACAAACCGAGAAATAGGGTGTTGAGTGCAGCTCCTTGTGCCTTTTCGAACTGCAATTGGAAGATAGATGGATGGCGACGAAGGTGAGACTTTTGTTTCATAACAGTCCTCGGTTGGGGATGCAATTGGCACTGCTGTATCAGTTTCAGGAGAACAATTCCGTCGAGAGTAAACCTGTTTTTCGGGAACCTATTTTTGCTGTTTTCCTTGATCAGGGGGCTATTGTACTTCGGTGGTGGTATTGTTATTGGTAAGGATCGGGCTAATTTCTTGCTGCATAAGGGAAAGTCTCTAAATCTGGGATTACCATAGCACCTTGGTTTTTAGGCTTGTTTGTGGTAGTAGTTGTAAGATCATGAGGTATAATGAGGAGAGTATTAAGGGTCTCATCTTCATTGAAGTCTCCTCCTGAAGATGAGATGCTGCAAAGTATGGTTCATTTTCAAAGAAGGTAACATCCCGAGAGACAAACATTCGGCCCAAGGTTGGTGAGTAATACTTATAGCCTTTTTGTGTGGGGAATATCCAATGAAGATGCAGGTGTGGGCTCGAGGATCAAGTTTGGATTGATTTGGTTAATGGTTATGGACAAAAACTTTGCAACCGAATATTTTGGCTGGAAGATTAGGAAACACGAAATAGAGGAAAGGACTTTAGAAGGGTATTTAGAGGTGTTTGGAAATTGAGGACCTTTGATGGCATTCGCTTTATGAGATAGCAGGCAGTGAGGACAGCCTCTCCCCACAAGTATTTTGGAACATTCATGGTGAACATTATGGCTCGAGCCACAGCAAGCAGATGTCGGTTTTTTTCTCTCGGAGATCTCGTTTTGTTGAGGAGTGTCAGGACAAGAGCTTTGGTGTATGATGCCTTGGTCAGAAAGGTATGGGCTTAGGACAGAGTTAAAGTATTCTCTCCCATTGTCAGTATGGAGAGTATGTATGGTAGAGTTGAACTGGGTTCGAACCATTGCGTGAAAATTTTGGAATACTTTGGGTGTTTCAGATTTTTCTTTGAGGAGATGGACCCAACATAGCTTAGTGTGATCATCAATGAATGTTATTAACCACCTAGCCCCTGTAATATTTTTCACTCAGCTGGCTCCCCATAGGTCACTGTGGATTAATGAAAATGGTTGGGACTGGATATATGGTTTTAATGGGTATGGCACATGGGTATGTTTGGATAATTGGCAAATTTCACACTTTAAGGAACTAATACTTTTATTTCGAAATAACAGTGGAAGATGTTTCTTCAAATACAAAAAGTTTGGATGCCCTAACCAACAGTGCCATAACATAATTGTGTCGTCTTTTGAAGTGGATAGAGCCAATCCTCCTTGTGTGCTGTCTTTATTCCAAACATATGGTCCATCATCAACTTTAGCAGTGCCAATCATCCTCCTCGATTTCTGTTCTTGTATCACACAACCAATTGCAGAAAATTCAGCAAGAAGTTTTTCATCCTTAGTAAGTTTACTGATTGAAAGTAAATTGCAGGACAAGTTTGGGACATGTAGGACTTTATCGAGAGAAAAATTCTCTGTTATATGTACTTCTCCTACTCCAGCCACAGGTGAGCAAGAACCATCAGCTATGCGGATTCGGGACTTGTCATGACAAAAGGTGTAGGTGTGAAACAAAGTGGAGTTACCTGTCATGTGATCGGAGGCACCCAAATCGAGTATCCAAGAGGATTGATTATTAGATTCAAAGGCAATATTGAGGGCAGTACCTTGGGTGGCTAGAGATCCATGAGTAGTGGAAGTACCAAGTATCTTATGGATAGTCTCAAGTTGGGTTTTGGTTAGGCGAACATCGAGAACATCATTTGCAGCAGTGGAGGATAACAGGGCAGTCTTATTATCCTTCTGTTTTTTTTTCAGGATAGCCATGGAGTTTGAAGCACTTTTCCTTTGTATGACCAACACGATTGCAGTGGTTACACCATGGCCTGGTTGATCCAGAATCATTTCCAGCACGTGGTTTTTGGGGCTGTGGACTTCTGGAGATGAGGGCAGATGTCTCAGTAGACTGGTTGCCAAGAGTTGTCACATGTTTAGGTTCCTTTGAGTCTCCCATCATGACAAGACGGCGCTTTTCTTCTCTTTTAACTTCTGCAAATGCTTCACCGATGGTTGAGAGAGGTGATCTGCACAGAATTCGGCCACGGACCTCGTCTAACTTACGGTTCAGTCCTGCTAGAAACTCATAAAGACGTTCATTGTTGAGGTGAGTCATAAACTTGGTGTGTTCCAAACCTTCACCCCAATCTGCCTCATAGTACATATCCAGTTCCTGCCACAAAATTTTCAGATTGTTGTAGTAGTGAGTTACTTCGAGTGTCCCTTGTCGGATATCCTTTAACTTAAGCTTGATCTCAAATACTTGGGAGGTGTTTCCAAGATTCGAGTAGTTTTTTTTGACTGCATCCCACATGTCTTTTGCAGTTTTGAAAAAAGAGATAGGTGCGGCTTATATGGCCTTCCATCGAATTAATTAGCCAAGCTATTACAATCGAGTTGTTGAGTTCCCAAGTGGCATAAGTCAGGTCAGCTGTGGTTGGTCGTGGAATTTCTCCATTGATGTATCCTAATTTGCCACGACCACGAATCACCATAAGGACCGATTGAGACCATTGCAAGTAGTTCTTCCCATCTATCCGATGATTGGTGATTATAAGGGAGGAATTAAGTTCACCTTGAGTGATTCCCTGATTGACATTCTGAGTTATTTGTGAAGTCTCAGTTTCAGACAGAGTTTCATTGACGTCACCCATGGGAGGAGGACTAAACCGGAGGGATTTTTAGGAAGGGAGATTAGAGACGAATGAGCAGGATCGAATGAATCCTAAAGCTCTTGATACCATGAAGAAACTTAGAAAAAGATTGTTATTCATTCTGCTAATTAGTTTACACCTATAAAGAGAGGAATTAACACAAACAAGGAAAACAATCCCTAAAAAACAGTAACTTCCTAAGAATCAGTGACTGAGATTAGTTTCTATTTACAAGGGAACTCCTAGTAATAAGGTAAGTTTTCTGTCCTTAATCTTAGGAATTCCAACACTCCTAAACCATGATAGGTAGACTTACTACAAATATATTACTCTAGGACTCAGCATCTGCATGCCTTTCTTACCTGCTAAGAATTTACTAAATGCTATTGAGATAAAATCTTAAGAAAGCAAAAATCAAATAAAAGCTGCAACTTCGGCTCAAACAATCATAAAATTAAGACCCAAAGCAATTAATAATAGATACATAAGCTCAATGTAGAGATTATTCTGTACAGTATGAATGATTAAGTGCTTAGATATTCTTTGGCATTGCTAGAGTGAGAAATGTGTATTTACAATTATTGTCCAGATGGCAAGGTCTTCACATGGGGTTGGGGAGGTTCTCATGGAACATTTTCTGTAGATGGTCATTCTTCTGGTGGACAACTGGTTTGCTTCTATTCCTATTAACATCTTATTATCTCTCCTTTTGTATTTTTCTGAGGAATAATAGTTGAACCATTTATCAATGTAGTTCTTCTAATGTGGTTTTGCATGAAACATAAGGAAAATGAAAACTTCATTTTTTTTAGTGCTTTTTTTTATCACATCGATTTTGTTCTCAATATACTAAAAGAATAAGAAAAAAAGGGATGTTCCCGATTTGTTAAACTTTCTTTCCTGCATACATGCCCATGTCAGCACAACTAGACCTGGCATGGGTGGTGTGGCTTAGGGGAAAACAGCAGTAAATCTCTAGAATTAGACCTGAATAAACGAGTGAGAAAGAACTTGGAACACTAGACATCATAGGATTATAGAAAACCTCTAGGTCTTTTCTATTAATTCAAGAAAATGATCAGAATGTTGTAGTTGTAAATATTTTACAGCTTCTTTGTACTAGGGTTAGAAATAAATTTCTAGTCCTAGCTTGAGATTTAAACCCTAAAGATAACCAAAATCCTAGCCCTATATTTAATTCCTAAAGATATCTTCTAATCTTAGAGTCCACAATATATCTAATTGTTTTTATAAGGGGTAGGGGTTGTCCTGGGATTGAACCCGAGACTAGTGTCTACTGAGAACATGAACACAGGTCATTTGCCCCGCCATCTGTGGTTTAGTTGACATAATGTCTAAAAACTAATATATATTACTGAAAATAAGGAATACAAAATAATCAAAAACTCCTGTGTCGTTCTCCCTAGCTTGGAAAAATGAGTCCGACAATAGAACTTTCACCACTTCGACAAAAATTCCTAGATCAAGAACCACGTTGGCTGATTCAGTAGTTAAATCTTTCAGAGAGAGCACCTCAGTCCCTGAGATACTTACTTCCATAGTGTGAATCTCAAACGCTATTACTGGGAATCTTTAACCACATGAAATCCTTTGTTTTCCAGTTCCTTTGTGTCAGCTTCAGTGAAAGTCTTTTACTTTCTTCTTTTGGAATATCACAGTTGGGGCAGCTTTTTTAAGAGTTGGTGCTCTGCCAACTGATTTACCATCTAATCTTTTGTAGTCTACCTCAAGCAATTTCTTGTTTGCTATGAGTAATAGGAGTATTCGTGATCTCACTCCTAGTAGATTTGCCAACTTTAGTTTTTGATGATCAGGTTTCAAAGAAAATTACCTTCATCTTACCTTCATTTGTTGGGAAACATAACTGGCATTGGCAGTTTATATTTGACTAAATGCTGGAATTATAATATTTACTTTTCTGTTTGAATTATGACCTATTGGAACACAAGGAGAATAAACTTATGTATGTTAGTGGGTGACATTGGCCAGTTCATGAGGGGCCAAAATCTGGATTTCTCTTCACAATAGCTTTATAGACCAAATATTCTCTACATACACTTATCATTCTACTCAATGAGGAATTAAATTCAGAAGCTGTCATTAGGAGGTCTCTTTCTTGGAGAGACAAGTTTGGAAAGCTCACAAGCATGAAGGTGAACATCCAGAGAAAGAAATAGTTGGCCATTCAGCATAGGCAAGCCTTTAAAGTAGTTGTTACAGCAACTGCATGTTTTTTTGCAATGTCTTAGTTGACACAACGCACCACAGTAATGATCCAGATTGTGCTTAGGGTTTCTAACCACTCATTAAGCTTTTCTAGAGGCTTAAAAGTCTTCCATTCAACACTTCTCAACCTGTTGAAAACTCCATAGAACCAGCCAAGCGATCAAGAATACCATTCCGCCAAGATATCCCCACAAGAATATGATCTGTAGCCATCACACAAGGCTTTATCATCTAGTTTAGGGCACTCTTCAAATTTGATGCTGGGTATGGCAATAATAACACTTATTTTTGAGGTATTGGTAGGGATCCTACTCATCTCTCGAAAGAGCATCTATTTCTATATCCAATTTGATCTCGAGATACTCATTATAAGTAGGATTTATCAGATCATATTCTTGTTCTTTCTCATTGAATATCATGAAAATCAACAACTTCAACACTAATTCCACCCTCGTTTAATTTGAGGGCATGCACCACCTCCAATTCATCTTGTACCTTAGGGTTTGTGCATCCAGCATCATGAATGAGGTTTTCTTCCTCACCAAAATCAAATTTCTCGATAAGGCTACCTTCTTATGTGTCAAACTGGTTATGGGTGCCTTTCTGAATATCCATCTTGAGTCTTGTTTGTTCATGTTGCAACCTAGCATAAATTTCACACAACAATTCTTCAAGCACGTCGTAGGGCAACCGTTTCTATTTCTTGACATTGATTGCCTTTTCCTCAACCTCTAGCACGTCCAACCGTTGTTTAATGTTAAACCTTAATATAAACCTGGGGATCTAATCACTGCAAAAGCAATGTTCGGACGAATCACAATGACATGGTTTAATTTTCTGTCTATCCTCCTATACCTCATTTTTTTCTCTGAGAATGTGTGAGAGGTTCTAGTGAGATTCTCTTTGTAGAAAACCTTTGATAGGCAAACAAGGTTAATACGAGGGTAATTTTCGTGGACTTCTTCCTTTCTTGATCATATTAACTGTATTTATGGAGTCAGACTCAATTTCCAAGAATCTGAAACCTCAAGTCCAACCACATGTAAGTCCTCGCAATAAACCCGGAAGTCTAAGGGATGAATACAACAAGTACCCATCTAAAAGCAAAGCCTTTCTTTCTCCAAAAGAGTCCCTTATCAGTCTTGCACCGGTAGTATTAACTGGTGATTCCAATCCCATAGTATTGAGCTTTACCCAACTCTTCCTTGGTTTCTCCCCGAGAAAAATCTTAGTAATATAGATTTTTATTTTTTATTATTATTGAATTTTGAATCTTACATTTGATGGAAGCTATTCAAGCATGCTTGCAGTAGGCCTAGGACCCCTTTGCTACTTAAAAGCCATGTACGATGAGTGGGCATAAAACGTGCACAGAGGTAGATAGATGCTTGCTTTCCTTGATGCATGACCCTTCTGGGTTCCTAGAGAAAAACATTGATTCGTTAACCCTAAAGATAAACCTTTATTTGAAAGCCCAGTTTGCCTCATCCTCACTTAGATTTTATTGAAGAGAACCTCATTGTTCTGTTACTGACAATTGAATGCATTCAATATTCAAGTATATTTCAGGTTAGTTTAGGATTCCATTGCAAGCTCTTATGCAGATTTGTATATGATCAAGTATGCTTTATATGAGCTTAGAGACTTCGAAACTGATCCAAATGGAATGAATGGATGGATTTGGATTGGAAGTGACCCAAGCCAAATTTATTCAAGCGTGAAATCAACAAGTTGAAGCCTGAATCTAAAACAATCCCAAAGTTGAATCTAGATTTTTTAGCTCTTTTCCATATTAAATTCAATCACCATTCACTAAAAGTAGAATTCTTGTCACCCATCGTTGCAAATGCACATGCACAACTGTGTGCCCAGGCATACAGTTGCTTCATGCAGATCCCTTTGTTTCTGTAAGAAAATCATCTTCATCATAAGGTAGAGTGTGTTGAAATATGTGAAACCCATATATTTTTGGATATATTTTAAAGTTATTTAGGTAGATAAATCTTAGAATAAATCATTTGAGATATTCTAAGAATATTTTATTTTATCTTTTAGTAGTTTATTAGAATAAGGGAAGTATTTTCCTTATCTTTTAGTAGCTTATTAGAATAAGGGAATTATTTTCTCAATTAGGTTATGACTCTTTTCTCTATTTAAATTTAGTTGTTTAGTTAATAAAATATAGAACAATTTTACAAAATGCTCTTTTGAAAACTTTCAGAGTGTTACATGTTAATTAATTATTCTTAGATTAGTTTATTATTATTTTATTAGGAGATTTTATTTATGAGTATTTTATGTCTTCAAGAGGTCTTTTTAATTAAAAGTATCTTTGAGAGATATTAGGAATCTTTCTTTATTTAGAGTCCTTTATTTTGGTTTCCTTAGCTTATAAGTCTTTTATTCAATAAACCTATGTAACCTCTATTTAAGAGGCCAATTGGTAGCAACAAAAATGGAAGTCAGATTAAACCAAATTTTACTATATTTAAGATTATCTCTAACCAGTCCTAAGGTCTAGAATTCCCTTCGACAACTTCACTTCTTCAACATAGGTGATTCATGAGGAAGAGGTTAAAATGAAGGAAAGAGCCCTGATTAGACAGGCGGATTGCCTGTGAATCGTCCAGTGACAAGATCCATCAGTCAGAATCGTAAAAAATTGGCTTCAAAGCTAGAAACAATGGACAATCCATTATGAGAGAGGAGTTGGAGTTGTTTAAAGCAGGAATAGAGTCGAGAATCGATCAATGCATGCTGCAGATGAGGGAATTGATGATTTCCAATCGAAACTTTGATAAGGGAAAAGGGGTTAACAGCAGAAACAGCAGTGTTAACAAAAACGAGAGTCGACTAGAGAAATAGGAAAATCGATTAGAGACGGCGATAAGATTCAGTGTGGTTCCTCGGTACACAAAGTTGGGTTTTCCGACTTTTGATGGGACAGAAGACCTCTAATTTGGTTGCAATGATGAGAAGTTCTTTGGGAATCAGAAGACAGTCGAAATAGACAAAGTGAGTCTAGTCGCTTTTCAGTTGACAGGAAAGGCATGTTGTGGTTTTATCAATTGGAGTATGGAGAGCTTAATCTTTTGTGGACAGCATTCAAAGAATACTATACTCTACGATTTGGACCATTGTTGTGCAAGAATCCTTTGGGGGAATTAGCGAAGTTGAATCAAACAGGATCAGTGAAGACTATCTTTGCCAATTTCAAGAACTGTTAGCCCATGTAGATTCCCATGAGACTGGAACAACAAATTAATTTATTTACTGCAGCTTTATCAGATTCAATCTGAATAGATGTGGAGATGAAGAAACCTAAAAACTTGGTTCAGGCTATGAATCTAGTGCTAACTTTTTGAGACAAAATATCAACTAACTCAAGCTGTTGACCTGCATAATTGGGAATCGACAAAAGATTGGTGCTAGGAAGAAGATCCTCCTTTTATTAAAATGTTGACTCGTGTAGAGATGGCAGAGCGAAAAGACAAAGGTCTTCATTACAATTGTGACGAACCATAATCATTTAAACACCAATGTAAAAAATTATTTTGGTTGGAGTTAAAAGATGCACAAAATCAAAAGGAGTTTCAATCTTGAGCTTGCAGACAAGCTCTTTTTCCAGGAGGGGAGTAATGTTACATGTTAATTAATTATTATTAGATTAGTTTATTATTATTTTATTAGGAGATTTCATTTATGAGTATTTTATGTCTTTTAAGAGAATTAAAAGTATCTTAGAGAGATATTAGGAATCTTTATTTAGAGTTATTTTGGTTTCCTTTTAGCTTATAAGTCTTTTATTCAGTAGACCTATTTAACCTCTGTTTAAGAGGTCAATTGGTAGCAATAAAAAGAGAATCAGATTAAACCAATTTTTACAAGAATTAAGATTCTCTCTAACGAGTCTTAAGGTCTGGAATTCCCTTTGACGAGTTCCACTTGTTCAGCATAGGTCATTCTCGAGGAAGAGGTAAAAATCAGGGAAAGAGCCTTAGACAGATGGATTGCTTGTGAATCGTCCGTGACAAGCTCCATCAGCCGTAACCGTAAAATAGAGCCTTACATCAATCTATTGAGATTTGAACTTTATAGTCTAATGTTTCACTATTTTGATATATACATGCATGACTCTAGCTAGAAGTTCAATTTGCCTACTTTGGGAAGGCTCATCAAAATGCTAGCTCCAAGCTAGAGCTCTCAAGCTCAAACTGAGTTCCAAAGAACTTAAAATGCTTAAATCATTTGCAAGCTCATTTTTGAAGCAATTCCTCAATTAATTACATCCTTCATCTTCTCGACCTCTCCAATTCAACATTTTGCTCGACTTAGCCTTATTGTCTTTAAAACAACTCCTTATCTCCAAACCTGGCTTCAAATCTGTTATTCTAGATAAGCATGACCTTTATTGTCTGGGGTTTGCAATTCTTTAATATTTCTTGCTATGTTATATCCTTCGTCAGAAAAGTATGGAACTTAGCTAGAAAGAACAATTCAGAATACGCTCTGATAATTCCGTAAGCTACATATATGACCTTGATGACAAGTTTGTGCAGCATTTTTTTATGTTTTTTATGTCGCTTTATCCCAACACTTTTTGGTGCTGGTAAGCTTTATCTTCTTGTCATGTTGTATGACGAGCTGTCAGGATCATGTGTACATGGATGTTATTATTTGCTGTTTGCTCTTTTTGAATAGGGTCATGGAAGTGATGTAGATTACACAAAACCTACAATGGTCCATGTTGGTGAAAATGTTAAAGCGTTGGAGATATCATGCGGATTCAATCATACTGGTGCCATGTTTGGATATATGTAAGCTTCGTCTTTAAATTTAGCAGGTGTGCGCAAGCAGGGAGGTTTGTTGGTTGTCTCTGTTGTCTGCTGATTCTTTGACATTGTAACAATAAACGTGTTCATTTATTACGTCTTATACAACCATAATTTTCAACTGTGGAGTGTCTCAAAGCTGTGGATGGTTGTACCATTCTCTTGTAATTTAATGAGTATGTAAAACAATGTATATTCAACAAACGGTCAGAAAGTAAGGAATACCATACAAGTTGCATGCCATTTCCCCTCTCCCAAAAGCAATAAATCATGAGTTTCATTTGAGTTTAGCTCATAATATGTTCTTCACTTTATGATAATCAATTTGTGTTAATATTTTCCTTATGGTAAATAGAGTCTTGTAACTGGATACTACTGCAAATATTTAAGTTCTACACAAACCTTCTGTAAAACCAACTAAATTAAGGCTATATTTGTTTCAACGTCAAAGCTTTTTTGCAAAATATTTTCAACTTTTTTCGATGTTTGTTTTACGTAAAATAAGATGGTTAACATAAAAAGTTTTCTAATCAATGTAAAGTTACTCCTTTATTCTTGTAGAATATTTTATCAAATTTTTTTTGTCAAACATTTTTCAAATTGATAAGGCTTTGTTAACTGTAGCACCTTCATATCTAACTGAAATATCGGGTCAAAGCATTAGGATGTTACATTCTCTATCACATTCGTCACTTATCAAATTTTTTTATAAACTTTTATAATTTTTCAATTTAGTCTCTTATTGTTATAAAAGTTCAATATTCACTAATTATTCACATTAAATATTTTTCTTTCTTGTTACATCTTAATAAGATAATTTATCTTAATATCTTGTTTTGCATATCAATTTTTTATGCATTTTACTTGTATTATTCAAGTTTAACAATTTAGCCATTATCATCATAAAAATTTCATATTTGTTCATAATTTCATTTTTACAATACGTTTTGCATATTTCGTCATTTCATAATATGCTCATTGAACTTTTATTTATAATTTTTTACTTCACATCTTAAATTGTTTCACACTTAAATTTCTGTACATTTTTCAATTTAATCTCTATTACTATCTAATTTATTTTTCACTATATAAGCACTTTAATCAAATAATTCATTATAACATCTTATTTCACAAGACAAATTTTCATGCATATTACTTTTCTTCTTCCAATTATAAATTTCACAAACTTTACAATTTAATCTTTAATATTATGAAGATTCATTATTTATTATAATTTTATCTTAATATCACATTATAATCAATTTACTATTTATCATAAATCTCAAATATAAATTTATTTCATTAGAAACAACTTTTATGAAATGTTTTCAGAAAATTTGTCAAATAATAGAAAATATTTTACACAGATTCATCCAAGCACTAGAAATATTAGTTTTTCCAAAAGAAATAAGTCATTTTTTAAAAATTATTTTCTAAAAATTATTTTTAATGAAACAAACGGAGTTAAGCCTTTATTTTTTACTACTTTCTAAAAAAGCTTTTAGAATTTTAAGAAATATTGAGGAGATAATTTTTTGAAGTCAAAAATATTTTTCGAGCCTTAAATGCGAAATTTTGTAGTAAAAAATGCGTTTGAACTTAAGTGTAAAAGCAGTTTTCTTAAATTCTAAGGTTGAGAAAAATATTTTTTTTCGAGTAAACAATGTTTTTACATGTTAATTATTATAATTTTGTTTTATTGTAAAAAAAAGTATAGTCTAAGTAGTAAAAAATCATATATGTATATATTAGAGCCGCAATAGGTTGACTATGTAATCTTTTTTATTTCATTGTGATAAAAATAATATTGTTGCTAATTTCTTTCCTTCAAAATGGTTTTATTTTAACCTTATTTAAAAAAATTCAAACTGTTTTTCTTTTATCATTTTATCGTATTTTTTGAGAGGTTCTTTTTCGAATCTTATGAATCTATTTTTTCTTTAAAATATGATAGTCCACTGTCGTAAATAGAGGTGAGCGTTTCATTAAACCGAATCGAATCAAATGAAAATATTTCGAGTTAATTGAGTTAACAAATCTTATTTTATTATCCTAATTTGATTTGAAATTTTTTTGAATCTAGTCGAGTGAGAGGGAATTCAAATCGAATCGAATATATTTGTTCGAGTTAAATTATAAAAATGATTTTGGGTCTTTGTAGCCACTTTCACCCATCATAATCAAATTTGTTATTAACTTTCATCCTCTCATAATTTATTTATTAATCTTTTATATACGAGTTAATCTATTTACTTGCTTAGTTATTTCAATTATCTTCTGATTCTTATTACAGTGTATTTTGAAATAAAAAATATATTAAATGTAAAAAATGATAATTTTTTTAATAAAAGTTATTTTAAAAATAAAATGTGAAATTGATACCAACAGAAAATTTTAACACGAATATTTTACGTTATTATCAATAATTCAATTTTAACAGAAATTGATACAAATTCAGCATGATTAAACAATTTAATATATAAATAGTACAAAATGTGAAATTTAATTTAATAATATAAATAGTAGACATAAATTCGAAAAAAAAATTTGAGATTTAGGAAGAAATAAAAACTTCGAGGGAAAATGTAAGGAAAAAAAAAATGGAGGGTTTGGAAGGAAGTAAAATTTTTGAGAGGAAAATAAAAATTTTGGTGGGAAAAAGTAAAAGGGCTAGACTTTTCGGAGGATGGGAGGGGAAGGGAAGTGAAAGGGTTTGATAGTTGGTTTATTCAAATTTAAAAATTCAACTCGATTTGAACTTGAAATTTAAAAAAATAAAATTCTATTTGATTCGATTAATTTGATTCAAATAATTTAAAATTCAATTTTTTTTACTTTTTTTTAAGTCGAATCGAATTTTACTCACTCTTAAATATGAGAACAAACGGTTTTGTATTTGGTCGGAGTAAAAAAATAGTAAGGATTAAAGTGAAAAAAAAGTAGAAATTAAAATAATACTTTAAAAATTGTTAAATTGTACTTGTTTACCCCATTGTTGAAAGTTCTATTTTTTTCAATATTGAAATTTTAAATTTCAAAACCTTAGAATTAATTAAATAAGTTATTAAAAAATTATCTATTGATAGTATCAATTGATTTATTACAATAATATTGAAATTAATTAATTTAATCTCCCTTTAAATCTTAAAATTTTATTTTATATTTTCAAATTAAAATCAATTCAAATAAATCATCTTTAATAATTATACATGAGACCTGATTTTCTTTTGATTATATGATCTCAAGTATTTCATACTAAAATAAAAAGTAAAAAAAAAACAATCCTTACAATTAATTAATTTTATATTCCATGCGAAACAAAACTCATAATTTTTTATCACTTCTTTACCTCAACGAAGAACAAGTAAACAATTTAATTAATTGCAATGGTTCTTCTTTAATTTTAGCTTAGTATGAAAAATTCAAGATTATAAAATAAAAATTTTTTTAAGTTTCATAGAAAATTATTAAATATGAATTAACAAGTTGATTTCATTAAGAATAATATGGAAACATAAAATAAAAATTTAAAATTTAGAGGAAGATTAATTTAATTAACTTCAATATTACAATAACAAATTGGTTAACATTATTAATGGATACAAAATTTTCAACAATTTATTTAATTGATTTTTATGTTTTGAAAAAAAAATTTAGAATTTCGGCAATGTGATAAACAAGTACAATTTGACAATTTTTTAAGACATTATTTAGTTTCTACTTTTTCTTTTTCACTTTAATCTTTTTTTTACCCCAATCAATACTTTAAAAAAGATTTTTCTTGGGTGACCAAAATGAAAGTGATCTAGAATTTAGGTGGCCAAAATGAAATTGAGAATATGATGTGACGTGTATAGTTAACCATTGTTAGAGATTAAACGGTTAGATAACTAAAATGAAAACGCTTTAAATGTCGAGTGATGAAATTGTAACGATTTCATTTCGGGTAAGCAAAGTAAAAATGCCTTAAAAATTGGGTGACCAACTAGCTAGTTTACTCATAATTTTTATTGGTTGGGCCTATATGGTGGAAGGGCCATTTGTCTTTTTGGAAAATCATCAACAATTGTTGGCTTTTTCTTAAAAAGTAACCTAAATTTATTGATTAATTATGAAATGATCTAATTTAAAAATCATGTACTTAAATGACTCAATTTCTATAATGTTTGTCAGTGCCGGTTGACACACCGGCGTCACCAACCTCCCATCATCGACCAATGATTGCGTTTAGAAAATCAAATTTTTAATTGTGCCGCCCAATAAATTGGTGACACCATATGAAAGTGTGATTATATTAAATGTTTAGGACCTGATGAAGCAATTACCCTTTTTAGATTGGCTAAAAAAAGTGTCACCAAATTAAATACTTTTCAACTTTTAGTCTATTTGCATGTTAAGTCTATTCTTTTTTTTAAATTAAATTTAAATAGCCCTTAAAAAATATAAGAATAACAAAAAATAAGCCCTTCTAGTTTTTTTATTTTTCTAAAAAGCAATAAATTGAAAAAGTTATATAAAATTATTATTTAAATTACTCAAATATATCCCTAAAAAAATTTCCTCAAGTTTATCTAAATTCAAATATGCTAGGGAATGAATTGGAAATGTTTAAATTTAGATAAATTTGAGGAAATTTTTGAGAGATATATTTGGGTAATTTAAATTAATTATATAAAATTTAAGTTTATTTAAAAATAAAAAAAGAAAATGATTTATTGTTATTATTATTATATTTTCAAGGGCTACTTAAAGTTAATTTAAAAATGGATAGACTTAATATGCAAATAGACTAAAAGTTGAAAAACATGTATCATGTCACCTATTTTCCAAACAATCTAAAAAGTAAAATTACTCCATAAGGTCCCTAAACGTTTTATATAATCACACTTTAGTCTAATACCGCCAATTATATCCTTTACATACTTGATTTTTAAATTGGATCATTTTCATAATTAATAAAAAAAATTGGGTTACTTTAAAAAAAAAGCCACAGTTGTCTCTCCATAAGAGGTGAGCTCAGGAGGCGTATTGACATGGTACCCCCCATTTGCCCACTTTGTAACATCAAGGAAGAGGATGCTTAACTTCTTTTTGTCACATGTAAATTTGCTACAGATGTCTAGTTTGAGTGGATCCAAAACTTTTTGGAAATGGGCAAACATTATTTTTAGTACTGAAACTCAAATTTTCTAAGCAAGATTCAATAACATCTCGTGCGCAATCTAGAGAACCTGTAACCAAGAGTTGTTCAAAAGAACTAAGACCTCACCCTTTTAAGGCACTTTGTCGAGCCAATCATTTGTTTAACTATAAAATGCAATGCAGGCTTATAACAGTGAAATACAGTTACTGATCGAGGGCAGCGCAGGCAAAGCCACCAGCAACGACAAATCAAAGAAACTACCACAGATAAATCAAATAATAATTAAAAGGAATTTACAATCAAATAAAAGTATTTAATTTAAAAATAAGAAAAACAAAGACCTTGGCCGGCTGGTCAACATCCTAACATTTCCTTGGTTTTGAACTCGATTGCAATGGCAATCCGCTCTCCTTCTCCTCCTTGTAAAACATATAACGCACCAAAACTTGAAGTCGAAAAATGCGGCGCATTAATCAGATTTTGGGTCTTTTCTTTAGTAAAGATGTGAGGAAGCAAAACCCTAATGATTTTGCTAAACCAGGTAAAATACATTAATACTTTAATTTTTATTTTTATTTTTCATTTTCGTGTTCCTTTTTTGCTTAGAAATATATTTGCTGCTAAGCTGTTAATTCGCCAGTCTTGGTTGCTTCTGTTTCATTAATTTCTGTCAACGATCCTGTTAGTATATATATGTATATATATATATATGAATTTTGGGTGAGAAGTTGTAGTATTTATTGAAGCAAACTTTGTATAGCAGTGTCTTCAAGGGTACATACTGATGGTTAGAACTTGAGATTCCAATTTTGAAGTTTCAGGTTTAAATTTTTGGGATGGAAGTTGAGGTTTGGCCGTTTAGGCTGGGAAATTGTGGCTTCCATTATTTGCCTCAAAGATCTATGGGGATGCCAGAACAAATTTTTAGGGCTCGAATGAAATTTTAATTTTTTATAGTTTATTATTTTTATAATTTTTTAAGAATTAAATTAAATTTTTTATAATTTTAAGAGATCAAAATATAATTTTAACTTTATTAATTTAAAATTTTTAAAAAAAATTTCTAAATAATAATTTTTTATTTTGGGAGAGCCGAACTCTTATCAGCCCCTAGATTCACCTCTGCTATGGACCTTGGAATTTACTAGACAAAGTAAAGGAAAAGAAATGAATGTTAAAAAGAGAACATTATGTATCTTTATCTTGTTTCGAAATATAAAATTTGTAAAGCAAAGTAATATTTATTATTTTTGTTTGGTTAAATTGAGAGAAGTCAAAGAAATGATTGATTATAATGGAATTTTCTAATTATATCATTTTATAAAATAATTTATATAAAGAATTGATAGGATAAAATGTAATTTCACATCAGTAACCTTATTTTCCTTTTTCTAGCTTTTCCTTCAAGTTGGTTAATTAAAAACTAAGTAAATTAAGGGAAAGCTAGGGAAATTCAACTCCCTTTACTTTCCTTAAATAAGAAAAACTATTCAAACAAGAGAAATGTTGTTACTTTCCTTTCCTTTTCTTAATTTTAATGCAATCCAAACATAGTGTTAGAGACTAACTTGAATTTGATCGTTATTTTACCTTCATAATCCAGGAGAAAGATTCAATTTTGGGTTGCCTGATACACTAAATGTCTCTATTAGATTTTCCATTCTAAAGCTTTGAAAGCTTTTAGCTAGACTTTGGCAATTTTGGACACTGATACGAACACAAATCATGTTTAATTAGCAAGATGCCAGTGTAATAAACACTATACAACAAGTTTAAACTCAAATCATATTAGGTAGCATGACAGTTTACTACATGTATCTCATGGTATTGACATTTAATAATTTTTTTCTTCTGTTTGTGTCTACACTGCTGATATGAAGAAAAGAGGAAACAGCATGCATGCATGTATTGCCTGGTCTTCTTTTTGGTTTTACTTGAAGCTTAAGCATATTTAGTTCTCCCAACTTAATACGTAAAACACAAATATCTGTTTTTCTCCAAAAGGTCCTTTGGGTGTTTGGATCCATTTAAGGATTATGGTCTGTTGAACTACACCTCATATCTCCAATCCCCACTCTTGTTACATTTTGGTCAATGCAGGCAATAATCTTTTTTAACATTTGTACATTCTATAAATTATTTGTGTAATCTTAAATCTTCAAACATTTCCCTTTTGGGTAAAAAGGCAGGGATCTGGAGAACAATCAAGCTTCTTTATTTGAGAAGTTGCATTCATTCGAAAGTGCAAAGCATGAACAACAACGAATTTGTGGCCCTCTTGCTGCTCTTACGTTCAACTTAGTGGTTGCTGTTGGCATCATTTTCTTGAACAAATGGGTCTGTATGATCAATTTTGCGTATGCAACATAATTCTTTTGCTGCACTGTCTGTTTTAGCTGTAGCAGCATTCTAAAATTTCAATGCTCCACACTTTTTGTTCATCCAGGTTCTTGAAAATGTTGGGTTTCAGTTCCCGGTATGTCTGACAGTTATTCATTATGCTGTCAGCTGGGCATTAATGGCGAGTTTGAAATTCTTTTCTATCCTTCCTGCATCTCCTTCGTCAGAGTTGGCCCCTTTATCTTTGTTTACTTTCGGATTTGTTAACTCTGTGTCTACTGGCCTTGCTAATGTCAGCTTGAAGTACAACAGGTGAGATAACAAGTTAATTTCAGTTTCCTAGGTGACACCCTACTTTATACATTAATTCATTTAGTTTTCCCCAGTGTGGGATTTTATCAGATGGCTAAGATTGCTATTACACCATTGATTGTCCTGGCAGAATTCATATGGTACAAGAAGAGAATCGCTTTCTCAAAGGTATTCTGATGTGTTGGTAAATACTTAAGTTATAATTAACAGAAATGATGAATACAAGAACATTCTTAACATAGAATTCATATTAATTTCTAGCTTTCTTCAAAATGGAGAAATATTCTGTTTCCATCACTGTCTTAGGAAATATTTATCTCATATTTGGATGGAATCAAATTGTTTATTGTCCCCCTTCACTATTTCTAAACAATTTTTGTTCTAAATTACTGATTACATCTATATCTATATCTATCTATGAGTAGTAGAGCTGTATAGTAATAGGTAGGGGCGAAGTCAAAATAATTTTTTAGGGGTAAATGAAATTTAATTTTTTATAATTTATATCTTTATATTTTTTAAAAATTTAAATCAAATTTTTATAATTTGAAGGAGTTAAAATATAATTTTATTTTTATTAATTTAAAATTTTAAAAAAATTTAAAGAATTTAAATAATAATTTTTTATTTTAGGGGGTAAGGGGCCTGTGGCCTGTCAAACCCTCTAGATTCACCTCTTGCTAATAGGGAATCAATAATGTATAGGTGTCTTGTTTCCTTTTCCTTTTTAGTTAGAACTTTATTCTTAGATCATGATTTTCTTCTTATGAGACATTTGTCTTCGAACTTATTTGTCCTTGTGCTTCGCTGCAAATTGTTCGTACATGCTAATTAAGGATTAACTTGTTATTTTAGGACTTTGAAACAAAAAGTTAATTCCTCTATTATTAATATGATTTTCATTTGTAAATAATAATTATAAGATCGAGTGCATGGCCATATTCATAATTCATTAGAGTTAGATTTTTTTTTTATAGTTCCTAATATGCGACATCATATGGAGGGAACTAAATCTAAGCATCTGGCTCATTGGCTAAGAGCATATATTCATGCTGTGTTATCGAGTCATAGGAATTACGTGCTAGTGATGTGTGCATGTTGTATCCCAAAAAATCATATAGAGTGAACTTCTTACCTAGGGTATGCTAAATAAACTATTAATTTTTTTTATTTCATTGAAAATAAAAATTTTTAACATTTAATATTTTAAGTATTTGATAATCAAATTAATTTTTTACTTAATATCATGTTTTCAATAAAAAAAGTGTTGAATAAGAAAAGCAAGTGGATAATTACTTATGACGTTGAAATTATTAGTTGTTTTTTTTAGAAAATTACATTTGAAATAATTATCTCTTTTTTTATTATAAAAAAATTAGATATTCAAATTATCATATTTAAAATTTATCCAAAACTATCAAAATAATGTATATTAATAAGATTAAATTAAGAAATAAATAACTTTCAGAAATCAATATTTACTTTTATCAGATATAATTATTTTATTTTATTTATTTTATTTTTTATTTTGGTGAAAAAAAATAGAATGAATTACATCAACTTCATAAAAAAATTGTTAACTTTATCTATTTTTAGTAGATCTATTATTTCCTTAGGAGCTTCATTAATGACTTGTAAGCTCGATTTCCAGCTCAATCCAAGTTTAGCAAGACGATCCGCTACGAAGTTCTGGGCTCTTGGGACATGCTTAATCTTCCATTCCCCTTCCGACCGCAAGAGGTGTTGAGTTCTGCGTAGCGCAGTAATCCCGGAATCTTCCAAATCCAAGTCCTCCAAATTCTGAGCGACTTCAAGGTTATCAGTCATGATAATGCCTTGTCTATATCCCTTATTGAGCAGAATGAGGATCCCATCTAGGATGCTCCAAACTTCAGCCTCAAACGGAGAACAAACACCTAAGAATCGAGTGAATCCCATTATCCACTTTCCATCATGGTCTCAAGCTACTCCTCTAGTTGCCGCAAATCCAGAATCTCCGGCCGCAGCCCCATCAGTGATAAAATCACCCAAGTGTTATCTGGATTATTAGTGGAATTTGAGCTGGGAATGTTGCTTTTTTGTCCACCAAGATGAGCTTCGTATTGGTGAGCCCAACAACTAGAGACTTTCACCACTTCAGTTGCTTCTGAGGAAATGTTCTGGAATATGAAAAAATTCTTGTTTTTCCCAATACGCTAAGCGATTAGTCCAAAAAGACATGATCGAGTGAGGCCACTATCTTACAATCTTTCATGAAAACAAAGGTTAAGTAAAAGCTAATTCTGAAAAGAGATAGAGAAAAACCTTTATTTTAGTTGGTCTGGAAGCACAAGCATCCACATATCTTTCGTTGTAAGAGAATCTCTAAGAACATGCGCCAAATCTTCAAAGTCATGCCTACATAAGGTACATGAGTTGCTGTGGCCGATACCCTGTCTAGTGCGTTCCGAGTTAGGTAGAAGTCTTTGTTTAAAGGCTAACCAAATAAAAAACTCCTACTCTTTGTGGACCCAAATATTTCCAAGTAGTCTTCCAATACTCCTCTTGAGGATTCCAAGAATCATATTTTAAAGTCCAATAAGCACTGTGAACTAGAAAGTCTCCTGGCGTTGAACGAGCCCAAATCACTCTATCCGAACCGAAATAGGGATGAGGAAGGGGAATACTAGTAATCCTACAATGACATCATCAAGTAGCCAAATACGAAACATCTCTAAGTTCTAACTTCCATCTAAGTTTGCCATCTTCCTAACACAACAATCCAAATCAAGGTTAGCATAAGAAGGAATTTTAGATATCAAGAAGCCCATACCTGGAATCCAAGAATCTTTCCAGCATTGGGCACTGGCACCATCTCCGATAGACAAAACTAAATTTTCACGAAGGGGTGACCAAATCCTAGAAAGAGATCACCATAAATGAGAACACTGATTCCTACCAATAAAAGTAGGAAACTGTTCTTTCCAGCCATACTTTGAGCAAAGGACATGAACCCAAAGTGCATTTCTTTTAGAAACAAGGCTAAAACCAATCTTCATAAAAAAGGACAAATTTTGGTCACTCATATATCTAAAGCCAAGACCACCTCAAGTCCGTGGTTAACATATAGAATCCAACCCACTAGGGACATTTTAGGGTGACCATCAGTACATCCCCAAATGAACTGTCTAACCAATCTTTCAATCTCATCACAAACACCTTTTGGAATCATCATAGATTGCATAAAATAATTAGGAATCGAGAGAAGTACTGGTTGAGCCACTGTTATTCTTCCTGCAATAGAAAGCTTCCTTGCATCCCAGTTCTGCAATTTTCGTCTTACCTTATCAACAATAAAACTCAGGGTGCTTTTGGTTACCCTATCATAAAGAAGAGGGACACCTAAGTAATTGCCTAGATTTTGAACCTCTTGGAATCTGAAAAGTTAGCTAATTTGACTATAGACATCAACTCTAATAGACTTGGAAAAGAAGATATTGCTTTTTCCCACACTAACTTTGTGACCTTTAAATCTTATAAAATTGAGTAAGAATGCTATCCAATAGCCGTGCTTGATAAAGATGAGCTTTGCAAAAAATCACCAAGTCATCAACAAAGAACAGATGAGATACTGTAAGATCGTTACGAGATAAGTGAATTGGATCCCAATTACCGTTATCCATTTCAGCCCGAATAAAATGACCCAACCATTCCATGCAGAGCACAAAGAGATAAGGCAATAAGGGACATCCATGGCGGATTCCCCTAATCGGTTTGAACTTCTGAGTAGGCACCCCATTCCAAAGGATTTGCATAGAAGCGGAAAAGATAGCCGACATAATCACGTTCTGTAGAAAGACAGGGATTCCAGCTACAGCCAATAAGGCATTAATAAATTCCCAACTAACTCTATCATAAGCTTTTTCCAAATTTAGCTTAATAGTCATCCAATTCCTTCTTTTCCTATTACCTTGCATAAAATGGATGACTTTTTGAGCCAAAATGATATTCTCAGAAATGTTTCGTCTAGCTATAAAACCAGTTTGTTCCTGATATATCAGTTTAGGGAATATCACCTTAAACCGATGTGCAATCACTTTCATCACCAACTTCTAGAGAATAGAAAACAAACTAATAGGGCGAAAATGACTGAAATCATTAGGACTTTATTTTTTTGGAATGAGAACAATCAACCTATTATTCAAGTCCTAATCGATCAAACTACTAGCAAAAACATCCTTAACCCATTGACATATATCATTACGAAGGATATCCCACTAACTTTGGAAGAAATAAGTATGAAAACTATCACTCCCAGGGGCTTTTAGTGGGGCCATGTCGAATAACGCTATTTTAATCTCCTCATCATTTATATCAGCTTCCAAAAAAAAAGTCTTTGAGGGATTAAGACAAGGAAAACCAAAATTAGGAATGTCTCTCAAGACAGAAGGTACCTCACCATAAAGTCTTTCAAAGAATTCCACCGCTTTAGATTGCAGGATATCTTGATTAGAGTACTATTCTCCATTATCTATACGTAAGGATGTGATTTGGTTAAAATTCCTTCTCCTTATTGTACACTATGGAAGAATTTAGTATTACGATCACCCAATTGAAGCCAATCACACCGAGCTTTTTGTCTCTAGAGTAAATCTTCATGGTCTAGAACGTTTTCTAGCTCATCTTTAATTTCCATCTCTTTTTTAGCTAAACATGTAGAGATAGAGTTGACTAAGGCACTTTGAATACTATTGAGCGATCTCATGAGGTTCCGCTTACGAGTACCCAAAAAGCCATACACATTCCTGTTCCAATCTTTGACAGAATAAACAAAATAGGTTAATGAGTCAACCATATTACCTGCAAATTTCCATTTATCTCTGACAAGATTGGGGAAATCATTGTGGTTTGTCCATCCTGCTAAGAATCTGAAGGGTCTGCCTTTATTTATACAAAAATCCGGTCTAGTAGACAATAAGAGAGACCGATGATCCGATTTAATCCAAGTGAGATGATGAACTAAGCACTACGAGAAAGTTATCATCCAAGCGTCATTTGCTAAGGCCCGATCGAGTCTAACAAAAGTGGCCACCTCGTTGCCAAGTGTAGGAAGAATCACTATACCTCAAGTTCTGCAACTCACAAGAATCAACAAAATGTCCAAATAAATCACATCGCTTACCTATGGTAAATGGACTTTTCTTATCCGCAGGTGATAAAATGGCGTTAAAGTCCCCCATAATAAGCCAAGGGATAGAATGATCAGGGATTACAGATTTTAACCCCTTCCAAAGACGCTTACGTTTTGATCTATCTAGGCTGCCATATAGAAAATAAATAAAGAGGAACTTATTAAGGATAAAGTTATCAATACGTAAAAAAATAAATTGAGGATGGTTTCGAATGATTTGAACTTGAACCGTCTCCTTCCATCTGACCCAGATACCACTTGCAAAACCAACAACTTTAACTCGATGTGAGCAATTAAAACCCAATTTCTCAATAATAGAATTAACCTTAATAACACTCACTCTCGGTTCAACCAAACAAATAATATCAGATCGGTGTTCCACATTGTATTCTCGAAAAGCTTAAATAAAATTTCTGCTAGCACAGCTTTGACAATTCCATGTAAAAATATTTAAATTTAGCCCATAATAAATAATTAAATAGATAAAAATAAAACCAAATAGAAGATTAAAAACAACGAAACTTTAAAATAAATCAAACCCAAATAACCATAAAAGTTCAAAGGACCCAAAAGACTAGCTCCCACTTGTTGTTCATCAAAATTTGGAACAACTTCAAAATCAAGATCACCTTTGGATAAAGCCGAAAGACTCTCAGCCAGTTGCTCCAGAGACTCCTTCAACATCACTCGGTGTGAGTCAGAGGTTTTGAATCAGGTACTATTACTATGGAAAATTCTGCTTTGTTTTTTTAGTAATTCTCCTTCCCCTGTTTCTCATTCCCTTTCCCGTGCCAGAGAAAGCCACTGTAGACAGACCCAAGGATCTTTTAAGAGAAGGATCACTGCTGTTAATATTGAGATTTTTGTTTTCAGGAAAAACCACAGTCGAGTGTTTGCCGGAATCGAGACCTCCTACTTCCACCAGAATTTCGTTTTGGTTATGCACAACAAATGTTGATTCTACCCGAAAGGTTGAAGCCCTGCCTTCAAGATAAAGATCTACCTCATTATGAGATTTTCTTTGCGATCCGGCCGCCGTAGGGGACCGACTGCAACTACCAGCAACCTCAGGATTAAACTGGGCTACTGACTTCGGGCCAAACTGATCCATCATGCCTCAGGCTTGAAAATTCGGAGAAACCCCAAGGCCCAGGTGTTTAGACGGTTCTTTAGAGAGTTGTAAGCTATTATTATTCCCGTCTGTCTGACCGTTGTGCTGGAAGCCAGAATCCTTATGGAAATTTCCAATTAAAACTTCTTTCCTTCTAGGTCTCCGAGAATCTGGCAAATCCACCTCATAATTCTCTTTGGTCAAATCCTTATTGTTAAGGACCCTAAAACGAGAACCTTCAATTTCCCTCTCATGATTTCCTAAAGAGTTTTGCGCATTCTCTCTAAACTTCCACCTTGATTTCCTTTCGACAATCATCCATGGCCTGTAAATTTCGTTCGTCTTCTCTGACCCGTCCGCGGCCCTATTTCGACTTTCTGATGGCACTTCCGGTGGGTCAATATTCTTTTCACCAATGGGATCATGGTTTCTATAATTACAAAAATTCTCTACATGCCCATATCTCTCACAAAGGAAGCAAATTGTAGGTAAAGATTCGTACTCCACATTTTGTTTTCGACCATTAATCAGGATTTAGGAAACCAAAGGTTTATCCAAGTCAACTTAAATAACCATTGTAGCAAAGTGACCCCTTGCCCTGTTATCGGTGTTCATATCCAACTTGGCTACTTTTCCAACCATTCTCCCTATCTCAGTAATGATTTTATGATTTTATGATTGTACAAATAACCAACTAGGCTAAGAAATCTGATCCAAGCCATCACAACACTTGGAAATCCCTGTATAGGATCAAAAGCTAATGTCCAAGGTTGGACAGTCAAGTATTGACCAAAAATGGTTCAGGGACCTTCTAAAAGAGCTTTTTCACAATCTAGTTTATTTTGAAATTTGACCAGCAAATATCCATTCTCAATATCCATCATATGCAAAGGCTCCACGGGTCTCCACAAGTTATATATTTTGTTCTGGAAAACCTAAAATCTAATAGTACGACCAAGAAATTTTAAAATCACGGTGTTCTTCATACCTTGAATGAGGATTTAATGAATCCTATCCGAGAAAGTTATAGCAGGCACTCCATTCACAAATAATTTCTGGATGTCTCCTTCCAATATGTCAATTTCTTTTTTTCCTTCCGATCTATTGAGAGTGTCCTTTGGAGATTGTCCGGCGAGTTTGTCTCTTCACGAAATAGGTTGTTCCGAAGACAGATCAACCATCATGTCACTACTCGTGTCAACATATTTCTCTCTAAATTGAATTTTTTTAGGCATCAACTCCTCCGCAATGAATTTCACAGAACCGGAGTTATCACAGAGAGAAGACATTTTTAAGACCTAGGCAGAGCTTTCTTTTTCCCTAAATTTTTCCTTCGAGTATATTTTAATCTTCAGTGAGTTCATAACCTTAAACTCGTTAGAAAAGAGTCTTAAACCTCTACAATTAGAATAAAAATACCATTTTGCCTTTTTGTCTCTTTGCATAATTTCTTCACAACAATAGATACTTATCAAATCTAAATATCATAATTCACATTAAACTCTTAATAATAATCCTGGTATGGTAAAAGTTACACTTTTATCCTCTTCTCGACAAAAATAGAAATTTTACAATTTAATCCATATATTTTGAAATCTTTTTCATTTTATTTCCAAGAGTTGTTTTTATCGCACTAATACATATTCCAATTTTATTCTCATGCCAAATAATCAGTAATAACTCTTATTTCTTTTTTGATTAAATTTGCACTTTAATTCTCCAACTTTTTCAAATTTACAATTTAATTCTTTTGCTACATGTCCAATGTCCACAATACTATTCATCGAATTCTATCCCTAATATCAATTTTCCTTTTGTAAAATTTGTATCTGACTCAATTTTTAATTTTTTCGTCATTTCATTGTTTCAAATCTCAGAACAGTACTCTATCTTATTGAAAATTTGGGGGTGTTACAAAAAACCTTGTCCTCAAGCTTGAAGTCACAGTTCCCTTGCATCTGTTGTTATGTCTGTTGGTTCATTGTCCTTTATTTCCAACTAGAAAAGCTTTTTGCATTGATTGGGTTTGCGCATATAGCTCATCACAATTGTAACAAAGTCCTTTTGCACGTTGTTCAGTCATCTCTCTGCTTGTTAGTGTTTTAACGAAGGTAGAAGGGTCATTGCTAAATTTGGGTGTAGCTCGCGTTCTTTTGTCCAGAATCATCTTAGTTGTTGTTTATGTAATTTTGGAATTCTAGACAGCAGTAGGATTATCAGGTCGGTTTGTTTCTGTTAGTAATTTTTTTTCTCAAATAGCCTTTCTAGACTCATCTCTTGAACTAGATTGGGTAGGTGATGTAATTCCACATCGTCTCTGAAGGATTCGATTAGGCCTCAAGTGAACAAGTCCACCTGTTGATTGATAATAAAGGATACAAGGGAATCGATTGGCTCATCTGATCCATACCTCAAGACCTTTTAAAATTCAGAATGAGTTTTCTAGCGATGCAAATATGCATCTGCCGAGTGAAAGAAAAAAGTAGAACAAAATACTTTTTAAGTACTCTGAAGATTGTATCCTTAGAAGAAAGTTAATTGTGGGATCGAGATTCCGATTGGATGGAACATTTTAAGCTAATGAATCAACAATAAATTTAATCGGATTAGAGGTTATTAACATGATCAAAAACAGTGAATTCAATCTTAACTTCTCAATTGACAGTAGTAATCCTATAACTTTGATTTCCAACAACACTTTCAATAGCAAACTCAAGTGTCGGCAATTTGCTTTTCGTTTTCTTTCTTTGTTTAATTCCTCGTATCCTATGAAATCTTTCAGGTGGTTGCGTTAGCAGTTGTATCAGTTGGGGTTGCTGTTGCTACTGTAACTGATTTACAATTCATCTTCTTCGGTGCTTGTGTAGCATTGGCATGGATAATACCTAGTGCAGTCAATAAAATACTTTGGTCCAACTTGCAACAACAACAAAAATGGACAGCATTGGCGTATGTTTCATGTTCCTCTGAGCTTGTTTGGCAGTTTTAGGTTGAGTGGAATAAATGTATAGCCTGCGAAAAAAGATTCTACATTTGGATGTTTAGATGGGATGCAAATTTTTAAGTAATATTTGCTTGTTCTCTTGATAGGAAAGATTGTAAGTTCCTTTTGGAGATAAGATTAATCCTTTCTTGTTCTCACTATTCCTTTCCCGATAATATCCAAACATGGTCATGGTTACCTGCGTGCAAGAAAATATTTCTTTTCCTTTACGTTGATTATCTTAAATATTTCAAAACTTCTCACTGGTTTAAGTTGTGAATTTGTTGAACAGATTAATGTGGAAGACTACACCAATCACTTTGGTTTTTTTGGTTTTTATGATTCCTTTGGATCCTCCTGGTTTACTTGCGTTCCATTGGAGCTTCAGCAGTACATCAGCCATTCTCGTGTCTGCTTTTCTTGGCTTCTTGCTTCAGTGGTCCAGTGCTTTGACACTTGGGTAAGTTCCAATTAAGCTAGTTTTTAGTTTGATCCATGCTGCAACTTGCTATCATTGATGTTTACGACTTGCCATAATATCATCTTTTTTGCTTTATGGGGTTGGTTTTATAGTACAGTGCTTTTTCCCCTTTAACATAGGATAAGTATTCATGGCTGGCTAGGTCCAGGGCCGGTTCTTTTTGTTCAAGGCAAAATGACTTTTTTGGAAAATGATTTTGGCATTTTCTGATGTTCATTTGACAGAAAATTGATTGTTTAACGAAAAACAACTTTTTAGTGAACTGAAATTAAATCTTATTCTCTGACACTTTCCTAAGAATAGGTGCCCAACTGCTCGTGGCCATGAGCAGGCTAGTCAGCAAATCTGCAAATTTAGTTCAATTTTAACCTGGATTTGACATAATTTTTTAGATTGAGACTTCACTTGAGTCATATATTATTATATTAATTAATAAAACAATGTTTGCTTTTAGTGTTTTTTTTTAAGAATAAAAATATTTAAAACTGTAAATTTCAGTATTTCTATTTCGAATATAATTTAGATTAATCTCTACTTTTTTTTAATCCTTTTAGCAACTTAAAAATAATACCATGCCCGCAACAAGGTGCAAGCGTTTATCTAGTATTAAAAAAATTCTTTTGTTTTCCGAAAATCTTTGAACTTTTCTAGAAAGTACATTTTAGAGTTGATTAATATGAAACAAACGATGGAAGTAAACATAATAAAAGAAGTCGGATTTGATATTTTCTGATTGTTCAAGATGCATAAAAAAAAAAAATTGGACGTCTAAAGTGGAACGGTGATAAAATGTAAAAAAAAAAAAAAGGAGGAGAATTATTTGCCCCTTTACCTCATTTGTTGTTTGGTTCATGTTCAGGGCTACATCTGCTATATCCTCTGTGGTTCTTGGACAATTCAAAACTTGTGTTATCCTCCTTGGAAATTATTATCTTTTTGGTTCAAATCCTGGCACAACCAGTATTTTTGGTGCGTTTATAGCCATTGGTGGAATGTCCTTTTACACATACCTTAATATACGTGCTATGAAGCGGTAGTCAGGGTCATTGTTGCCCCTGACGAAGGAACTGGAGACGACATGTTACAAAAACTAAAAAAACTTCATGGTGATTGCATATATGACACTGAATGGCAAAACTTTGTAACAGTTTAAACTATTGTTAATAACATTATTTAAAATAAGCATGATTGAAGCAATCTACTAAAAGAAATTAATACCACATTTGGTTGGGGAATGAAATAGGACTGTAATGGAATAGAATTGTAATCAGTAATTCAATTATTTTGTTGAATGGAATGGAATAGAGTTGTAATAGTATTCTTCTGTTCGGTTGAATGGAATAAATGTTTGTAATAGCATAATGAAAAAGGCTTAAATGAGCGGAATACCTTTAACATAATTTTTATAGATAAATGATTATTATTATTAAATTTTAATAAAATTATTATTTAATATAATTTAATAAAAATAAAAATAAATAATTTAATTATATTTTAATATAATTATTATTAAATATAATTTAAATAAAAATAGAAATATATAATTTAATATTATTCTTAATATAATTTGGTTCATCTATAGGGGAAGGATGTAATTTTGACATTTTGCAAGGGGAATTTATGCAGACCAATCCCCAACAAATGCTACCCTCTCATCCCACGCACACTTACCTTTTGTCATATGGGTGATTCCAGCCATCAAATTTGACACAAATTTTTTTACCAAATCTACTACATCATCTCACTACATGTATAATACGAAGGACAAAACATAATCTCATAGAATCATAGTTACCAAAATTACAAATATTGATCCAAAAATAATAATTATTCTCATTTTTATATTTATGAAAAATACCAAACATCTATACACCAAACAAACCCAACAATGATATTTAAACATCTATACACCAAATATCTAATTAGCATTGAGCAATGTCTCACCCTATATACATGTTTATAATGATTTCATGATCATACTAAAACTACTCAAAGTGAATTAGTAACAGAACTAGAAATGAAATGTCATATTCATTGTGACATTTAAACAAACATTGCCCAATCCCAAACTTCACTTGTAATCTCCTCTACAATGACATTTTCAATTACTATCCCCATATCCCTCTTCTGGGATTCAAAATCATTCTTCTATTCTTGGGTTGAATTAATTATATCGAACTCCAACAATTGTTTAATGTTGGATTCATCTCCACATCATTTTCCTCATCCCTTTATATTTTCACATCTAACATCTCCTCACCAGATCCTTTAAATCTTTGCCCTTTCTGTTCCTTCTCATGAATATTTTTTACCAACCCCTAACACAATCAAAGAGAAGCTGCTTTGTTTGTTGCAAAACCCTTTTTGACATGGATGATAGTTGGGAAAAAGTAGACCAGTGAAGCACTTTAAGTTGTTTGAATCCCACACAACTCGATTTTTCTGGTTTGTATTGAAAAAGTAAATTCAAGAGCCAACCTGGCAATATTTAGTCCTTTATTAGCTTAGACCAGAACAACCTTTTGTCGAAAACTTGTTGTCTTATTGCTTTTTAACTTTAGGGGAATTAATAATGAATTCTAATCAGAAGGGAAAGTAATTATGAAAGCTAATATTAACTTTAAATATACTAATAATTATCGAGCAGGGAAGTAGATACTTGTTCTTCCATGCATCTTCATTCAAACTCTGTATCTGCAACAATCTATTTAGCTATGTGAGTTTCAACTAGAATCTTGCACAATTAAAAAGATTAAAAAGAAAAATAAGCATCCAAGAGCTCAAAGCTCAAAATGCTCCTAAATCAACATACCTTACATGTCAAGATCCATGTAAGGCCCTCATCCTCCAAATCAGGCCACCCGTTGAAGCTTTGATCATAATTCGAGATTTAATATGGAGGGTATTGAAGGAGGCACCCCAATCACCCGATTAGCAATCACACACACAAAAAACATCAACACATTATAAAACCAACATCCAAGTTAAAATTATGAGTATCACCACTAGAACAATATAGATCCTATAGAAATTGATTCTTTTTACACACCTTTTACATACATTAGATGGATAAAGATAAGAAACATTATTAGCTTATGCATAGCAACAAGCCATCAAGATTGCCTTTGCCAAATCAACTTTATATTGACATGCACAATTAACCAATAATCAACAACTTAAGGCCAATTCTGTATCACAAACATACATAGACACTGCCAATGCAACTATTAGATGCTATACTTGGTAATGTTTGATACAATACAAAATACGACATTGACTGTAACACCCCTAATCCATATCCGTCGCCAGACTAGGGTTATGAGGCGTTACTGAACAAAAACATAATTCTGAACGTTCACATATTCAAACAAATTATATTTATATATATAAAACACATTGCTAATTAATTATTAAACATACATTAATAATCATATTACATTTACGAATCATACTTCAAATTTAACCAAATCCATACCATTCAAATAATCACATTTTCCTTAGCAAATATATATATACGCATATACTTTCATTATAAACCAAACCATTATCGCAAGCATCATTCGAATACACAAACATGTACATGTAAAAAAAAATATATACATATAATTAACATCTTGCTAAAATTCATATAATTCCCATAGTGCATTATTACACTAATCACTATTCATTTGGTAAATATCTTTATCTCACTTACAATCTATATTAAACAACTAATCACTTTAAATACAGATACACTTTACATGCAAACCGAACTAAGTTCTTTTCATAACAACAAAACATACCCTATATCATGTATATCAAAATATACTCTAAACGAGCTTATCATATGAACTTATGTTTATAATTAACTGAACATGTACCATAATCGAATTATCAATCACAACCAAGTTCAATAAACCATTTTCAAGCTATTTCCAGAACATATATCACTAATCACATATACTTTTCATTCATTTCACATAACATTAAAATCAAAACGAAATAAACCATTACTAAACATAACTACATCCAAACTTTGAAGTTAAGCCATATTCGCATGGCTAAGTTTATACATCCAAAATTTAACAAAATACTTATTAGCCTATACATGCCATAAGTTTGAAAATAGACTTTTAAAAGTACCGAAAGTTGACGATAGTGTGGATGACTTCAATAACGATCTCCGAGCTCAAAACTTACAACCAAAATCTATAAAAAAGAGTAACATAAACACATACAGAGTAAGCTAACTTAGCTTAGTAAGCCTTAGGCAAATTAAAGAACTCACTGAATAATCAAAACATTGAAACTAACCAAATTATATCAATAATGGTATACTTTAACATATTAAGATACCTTGGCCGAATGTTCAGAATCAATTATATAACGCCACATAGATATTTCCTATATAGCTGATTATACAAGATCAATTATATCATCACATAGACACTTACATGTAGAGCCGAATACACAAGATTCATTATATCATCACATGTGGCCGAATATAAAAGTTAAATAAAATATCACATGTAACCTATAGTTCAAATTCAAAAGAACATCACATATGGCCGAATATGCACATTCAAGATAATTTCACATATAACCGAGTATACAAGTTCAATATAAGCTCACATGGAATCAAATACTAAAATTCAATGTAACCTCACATGCAACTGAATATATCAGTTCAATATAAGCTTTCATGTACTTACCCATGTGGCCGAACATATACAATGTAAATTTAACTCAATTTCATTTGCTCAATATCCACAATAACTTGAACTCTTATAATCAGAGACTTGAAAACAAATCACTGGTATAAAACCTACTAGGCATAAGCCTGAATCACACACCGGCACAAGGCCTGCTAGACCCAAGGTCTGATATTTATTCACCGGCATTAAGCCTGCTAGGCACAAAGCCCGATTAATGTCACCGGCATAAGGCTTGCTAGGCTCAAAGCTCGAATATCCCAATTATAGAATCATTCCACAACATTTCATATATCGAATAGTCCAATATTCCATGTAACACATACACACTTTCAGGGGTTTTAAATCATCGAATAAAACTCAACCACATTAAATCTTTGATATATCACATTCGGTTAATATACTAATAGATTATAAAATTTGAATCATCATAGTAAAACATTCTATGTTCAAAATAAACCATGTTTAATTGCTTAAAGACTTACGTCGTATATCGACGGACGTAACAAATCGGCTATTCGACTATTTTTGTTTTTCCCCGATCCAAGTCTGATTTCCTTTATTCTTGATCTATATAATTTTAAATTAACCTCATTTAAACACAATTGCACTCAATTTAATCCAACAACACATAAATGGGTAAATTACCATTTTACCCCTGATATTTCATACTTTTACAAATTAGTCCTAATTGCACAAAACACAAAATACAAAAAATCTCACAACAATGTAGTTGGGCCGAATTTTCCATATAACCATACTAGTCCATATATTTCATCTATTTCACATTTTAATCCCTCAATTTATTATTTTTGCAATTTAGTCCTAATAACTCAAAATCATCAAAAACTCCAATACAGAACATGTTAACTAAAACATATTTTTGATATTTCATCATCAAACATCACAAAACACAAATATTCATGAATGGAATAACACAAAATATTCAACAAAATCAAAATTTCGAGCATGGGTCGGGTAGTATTCGAAGCAACGATCTCAAAAACGTAAAAATTATCAAAAACCGAAACAAAACATTCCTTAAAATTGAATCAACAATGGCCGAATACCTAATTTCTTATTCCTTTCTTTCTTCTTTTATTTTCGGCAATAACAAGGTAGTATGAAACTTTATTTTATTTATTTATGTTATGATATATTATGTATTATTTCATAAGTTACCAAATTAACCTTTATTGATTAATACAAAACCATTATATATAAAAGTCATAGCCGTCCATGCTAATATTAAAAGGAAAAATTGCAACAAAATACTCCATATTAAAAAGCCACTAACATTTCAATCTTATACTTTAAACTATCAAGTTTTCATTTTACGCGATTAAGCCCTTTTATTTAATTAAGCACACAAACAATCAAATTTTCATACAAAATTTTCACACATACAAATTCACATATAATAAACATGAAAAATAATATTTAAATATTTTTTGACTCGGATTCATGGTCCCGAAACTACCGTTCCGATTAGGGTCTAAATCAGACTGTTACATTGACATGAAGGCTAAATATATTGTGAGAAAAACTACTCAAGTCAGTAATCCCTCCAGATTGTAAAGGATAAAGTCTTAAGCCTATTGTGAATCCATAACCAAGTTGGTCACTAAAAGAAAAAATAATTTAAGAACAAAAGTCATATACATTTGGAGGTGGAGGAAGCATAACAAACTAAAAAAGATAGCAGAACTGACAGCCTAATTATTAGAGTGGTTCTTTTGTTGGTGTACTTAGATCACGTGGATATTTTCTTGGTGTGGGGAGATTTTTAAGCAAATGATTGCAGTTCTCTGACAATGTGGGCTGTGTGATTCTGCTACATGAAATTGGCAAAGAAACATAGAAAAGATTAATATCACTTCATAAAGGCATGCTATAAATGCAAGGTTTGTTTTGAAAGTTGAAGTAAATAATTAAATGAATGAAAATAGCAAATGATTATAAAGTTAAAATAAATCTTATTATATAAACAAAAATGAAAGGTCTTATTAAAAGGACATCCAGAATGAGAAATGTCATTTTAGCATATGAATCTGTATCATTTTCATTTTAACATAAATAACCATAGTCGCAGGTCCTTCAGGTCCAACCTATGATAAACTATATGAGAAAAATTTGTTCTTCTAATCCATGAATCTCTTCTGCCATCTTTTGTCTCTCTTTATATTTAAAAGGACCTTACCCCCTTTATCTTCCTCCTTAAAAAAACTGAAATAATATGATGTTAAGCAATATAAAATTAGCTTAAAATTTTGGTTTCATTGAAATCAAGAAACCAATCAAAGCTGCAAACAACCATAAAGAAGGAAAATTTGGCTTGCCTTAATCTATTCTCCATCAAAAGAGAAAAAGAATAGTTAATCACTTGAAATGAAACCCAACAAATCATCCTCACACTTGAAGAACCAAAAAAAAAAAAGGGAAAACAAGAAAAACCTTTCGTGAATGCCTAGAAAATCCCACACAAGCAACTAAATAAACAAATAATTCATAAAAAAAGAAAAAGAAAATAGGATACTATTATTAGCCAATTAGTAAACCTTTCTAATTAAATAAAAGGGAAAACTTTGCATAAGAAATTTAAACATACATATTATTTTGTGTAGAAATTGCATAAAATGTAAAAGAAAAAAAGAGGAGAAATTTAAATGTATAAATTAATTTTTTCCTCTTGTTTTCTATCTTCTTTGTTGTTATAAAAGCAAAGAAAGATATTTTGCGAGTAAAAACTAAAAAAGAGCAAAGGAAAAACAAAACCAAAAAATAGTAAAAGAAAGTTAAATTTTCAATTGAGAAAGAAATTTCAGAAATCCAGATCAAATGCAAACATCAATGTTGAAACTTTTTTTGAAATCGACTTTTTATTTAGAAAAACAAAAATGGAAGTCGCCACCTATCACTTTTAGGAGGTGTGATCTGGTCACCTTGTAATTTGATCATTTTAATAAGAGATTTGATTTATTAAAACAATATTTTTCGGTCTACAAAAGTCCAGAAAACGGGTGCGGAGTTGGTTACCCATGAGGAAGGGTTAGCACCATTGTTACGCCCAAAATTGGTACCTAGTTGATTACTTGATATCTTTAGTGTTAAAAATTAAAAATTTGAAGAGATTCTAAAATACGATCCTTTATTAAAACATTACTTAACTAAATTAATTTTCACGAAAATGGGCTTATTTCATGTTAATCGAGAAGAAAGGGCCATGTCCCGTAAGTTAGGGCACAATGCCTTAAATCCTCGAAATCAAGAATAAATGCCATTTGATCGTTATTTGAATCTCATTTTTATATTTTTGAAATGAATATTCGATTATTTCGATTTTAAAAAGAAGTCATATCCCGTAAGTTAGGGACATGACTTTTCTAATTCCGAAAATAATGAATATTGTCATGATTTAAAAATTTTACATTTTTTATGCGTTGTGCCAAAAATAATAAAGGAATAATAAAATAACAAGAATAAAAATTAAAGATAAAATAATAATGACAATAATAATAAATGAACAAAGAAATGCACAAATAAGAGGATATAAACAATATGATTTTTAAAAATAAATAAAGAAATGATAAATAAATAGATAAACAAACAAACAAATAAATAAATAAAACAATTTGTAAAAAAAGGGTTGAAATTAAATAAGCAAAGGATAAAATTTAAATTTAAATGAAGTATTAGGGTAAATTAGAATAAAATAAATAATAAAGGGGCTAACTTGTAAATAAATAAATAAGGACTAGATCAAAATTTAAATGAAATTATAGGGTGTAAATTGTAAAAAAAAAGAATAGGGGATCAAAATGAAACATGCTAAAATAAACACTGACCAAATGGAAAATTATCCCAAAGTTCCTGGACATGTGTCCTTCCCAAGGGGGCAGCAATCGGGGGACTAAATTGCACAAAAAACAAAATAAAAGGGCTAAACTAAAAGAAATAATAAATAGCAGTAGGACAAGATTGAAAAATAGTGAAAAAACGGAAGGATCGAAAGAGTAAATAGACCTTTAGTTCAAAAACACGCGGAGCCTTGAAGTGGATTGGGTCAGGCCACAGGTCACACCAAAACGACGTCATTTTGGCGTGTGAGGAAATAAGCCAAAACGACACCATTTTGGACCCTATTTAAGTCAAAAAATTTTCAAAAAAAAACCATTTCACCCCCATTTCTAAAAAAAATTCTGAAACCCTCTCCCTTTTCTCTGAGCATAGTCTAGAATCCGGCCAAGGGAGCTGTCGAGCTCTGCTATGCCAGCTGTCGGTCGCCAGCGACGACTCCGCCGTCCATGGTGTCCGGTAAAATATAAAAATGCCCCTTTTAATCACCTTGGCCTTCTGAACTTAGATCGAAACTCGCTTTTTCAAAAAAAAAAACACTAAATTTCAAAAATCTCGAAGAAACCCTTCGATTTTTTTCTTTTTTTTTAAAAAACTCTCGTCAAAACCACCTGTCATCGGTGGTGGTGGCGTCGTCTACCCACGATGGCAGAGCGTGAAGGGCCAGGTAAGGTCTTCCTTTTATTTTTTATTTTTATGATTTTTTATGTGTATAAAAAATAGATTCAAAAAATAAATAAATAAGATAAAAAAATCACCTTCCAATTTTTTGTATTTTTTATTTCTTTTTTTCAAAAACTCCTTTTTTTACAATATGTTCTCTCGCCTTTATAGCCATTTTATATTGTTTCTTGCATGTAATAGCCCGTTTTTGGGTCAACTCGGTATAGTGGTTTTGGGACCAAAAATCTGACGTAGAAATATTAATTTTATTATTAATTTATGGTTTACAATATGATTGAATGATTGTGTAAAAATTTCGTTAAGAAATTTTATCGATAGAGTGTCCAATTTGACTAATAGGACTAAATTGCAATAGGTGCAAAATATGTGTTCTAGAAGCTAGAGGTGCCTAATTGCTATGAAATTTTAAATTGGAGGTCCTTAAATGATAATTAGACCATTATACTGTAAGTTGGACAAAAATGGACATGGTTAGGTAAAATTTCAAAGTTTGACATTAAGGGCATTTTGGTCATTTGGTTAATAAAGACAAAATAAAACAAATAAAAGATGTTCATCTTTCTAATTTCATCCCCCATAGCCGAGTTTCAAGGGTCACCATAGCTAGGGTTTTGGCCAAGCTTCGAAGCTCGATTGTAAGTCCGTTTTTGTCCCGTTTTTAATGATTTTTATTTTTTTGAAGTTGTTTCAACCTAATCTAGCTATTTTAATGACTAATTTGAAAGAAAATCAAAGTCTAAAATTTTACCCATGTTGAAGATTTGTGTATTTTAATGTTTAATGGTAGAAAATGCATGTTGGGTATTAGATAAACAACATTTACCACGTGATTTTTGATAAAAATGTCAAATAGGGACTTATTTATAAAAGTTGTAAAATGTGTGTAAAAATGTGAATAAATGAAAAATCTAGGTTGTTATGAGCAAGGAATAGGTTCAGCTAGGCTTGGGTGTGATAAAATTGAATGAAAATCATTTTACGAGTTTAGGGACTAAAATGTAAAATGTCGAAAAGTTAGGGGCAAAAATATAGTTTTTGCCATAAGGTGCTTTTGGGATTAAATTGAGTAATGTGATAATTGAATGAGTTAAATTTGATATTATAGATCAAGAAAGAAGAGGTTCTGACCTAGATGGGGAAAGAAAAATGTTGTAGACTAAATCGAACTGTTAGCCATTTTGTACTGAGGTAAGTTCGTATGTTAAAAATAAGCTTTAGAATAATTGTACTTAAATGCTTTAATATTGCATGAATTGTATGTTTGGTTATGTGAATGAATATAATTCTACGAACGAGTCGACGACGATTTGGCAAGTGAGAAGTCCCGTTGAACCTTAGGAATAAATTAAGATACAAGTGACATGTCACTAGGGTCATTATGTGTTATGTGATTATGTGATCCGAGTGCTGGTCTTGTATGTCCTACCGGTGGCTGAGTATACCGGCATATGTTGCGGATACTTGACAGCTTGTGTGAGTAGCACTGCGTAGCTACATCTTGACTGACAGCTTGTGTGAGCAGGCCAGTTGATAGCTCGAGAGCGAGCGATTATGTGTTATTAACCTACTCTTTCTTTCTCTTGGCAGGTTTTTATAGTTTATGACTAAAAGAAACCCGTTGGGACCATTACTTTTTGACGAAGAAATCGATCGTACAGTTCGTAGAAACCAAAGAGAAATAAGGCGCAGCTTAAGATACACGGAGAACGAGCAAGAAGACGATACTCAACCCCCAACCGAAGAGATGGCTGAAAACCAAGGCAATCAGCTACCTACTGCAATTGCGGTTAATCAAAATCATGCTCCACGCACTATGTATGATTATGCTAAACCTTCTTTAACAGGAACCGAATCAAGCATAGTTAGACCTGCTGTAGTTGCAAATACTTTTGAATTAAAATCTAACATTATTCAAATGATACAACAATTTGTTCAGTTTGATGGTTTGCAGGATGAGGATCCCAATGCTCACTTAGCCAACTTCTTAGAACTATGCGATACATTTAAAATTAATGGCATTTCTGATGATGCCATACGTCTTCGGTTGTTTCCCTTTTCATTGAGGAACAAAGCTAAACAGTGGTTGAACTCGTTACCACGAGGGTCAATTACTACTTGGGAACAAATGACCGAAAAATTTTTACTAAAATATTTTCCACCGGCTAAAACACTAAATTACGTAATGATATCTCTTCTTTTGTGCAGATGGATTTAGAAACACTCTACGATGCATGGGAGAGATACAATGACCTTCTGAGAAGGTGCCCTTACCATGGGTTACCGCTTTGGCTCCAAGTACGAACATTTCACAATGGTCTGAATCCTTTGACTTGGCAAATGGTTGACGCAGCGGCGGGCGGAACCATCAACAATAAAACACCGAAAGATGCCTATGAGTTTATAGAGGAGATGTCACTGAATAACTATCAGTGACAAGTCATGAGGAAAAGCCAATGAAAACAGCCGACGTTTATAACGTTGATTCAGTCACTATGCTCTCTAATCAGGTAGAACTCTTAAATAAAAAGATTGATGGTTTTCCTAGTTCTTCACAGGTTCACCCAGTAATGCAGTGCGAAGCAAGTAGCAGTGGAACAAACCATTCGGAATACCAACCTTATGGCCACAGCATGGATAATGAGCAATTAAACTACATGGATAATAATTGTCAACCTCAAAACAATCCATATAGTAACACTTATAATGCAGGTTGGAGGAACCACCCCAATTTCTCGTGGGGCGATCAAGGAAATCAAAGAGCACAACATCCTCTGGGCTTCCAACAACCACCCTACCAACAGGAAAAGAAGCCAAACCTTGAAGAGATGCTCTCAAAGTTTATATCAGCATCAGAAACCCGTTTTCAGAACACCGAGACAGCATTTAAAAATCAACAAGCGTCGATCCAAAGCCTTGAAACTCAAATAGGCCAGCTTTCCGAACTAATCTTCGAATGACCACAAGGTAGTTTGCCAAGTAATACCGAACCTAACCCAAGAGAACAACTCAACGCAATTAATATTCAAGATGACGAAGGAGTCGTTGAGCCTGAACCAGAACCGAGGCAAGAAATTGTGGTAAGCAAAGGTCAAGGTGAGGTAGATCAAAATACAAACAAACTAGTGACCGTCGAATATAAACCTCGTGTGCCATACCCCAGCGCGACAAGGAAAGACCGCTCAGATGAACAATTTGGTAAATTCCTTAAACTCTTAAAAAAATTACATATTAACTTGCCATTTATTGAAGCTCTATCGCAGATGCCAAATGTAATGAAAATTTTAAAATAGCTTTTAGCAAATAAGCAGAAGTTGGACGAGGCGTCACATGTGGAGCTGAACACAGTTTGCTCGGCCATTCTCCAAAATAAACTACCCAACAAACTAAAAGACCCAGGGAGCTTTACTATTCCTTGCTTAATTGGTAGTTTAGATGTTAATCATGCATTAGCTGATCTAGGGGCTAGTATCAACGTTATGCCTTACAAAATGTTTAAACAACTAGGTCTTGGGAAACCCAAACAGACTAGGATGAGCATTCAATTAGCAGATAAAACTATAAGATTCCTTAGAGGTATTATTGAAGATGTGCTAGTTTAAATCGATAAATTTATATTTCCCGTTGACTTTATTGTTCTAGACATAGAAGAGGGCAACACTCCCTTAATTCTAGGAAGGCCCTTTTTAGCAACTGCTAAAACCATCATTGATGTTGGCACAGGTGAACTCACACTCCGAGTGGGAGACGAAACAATCACCTTTCAAGCTTGCAATTCTGGCAACACATCAGGAATTGAAGGTGATCATTTAAACCATTCTACTAAAACTAACAATATGGTGCAACATATTTTGCAGAAAATGAGTCTGAAAGGAGCACACGAGTCATTCTCAAGCACCAGTAGAGGACCTATTCATGAAGATAGAAGATTACAAATTGAGGAACTCGATGACTGGCGGACACACAAACAAGAACACCCGAAAAATCGAAACTACGCCAAAACAAGCCCGATACCTCTCCAAATTAACTTAAGGTTGGTGATAAGGTCTTATTAGATGCCGCAGATCCCCACATTACCACTACCACACCGAATAAAAAAATCCCTCTTACGATACTCAGTATTTTTCCATTCGGTGCGGTGGAGGTGAGTCATCCCAAGTTCGGCACTTTTAAGGTAAACAGCACCCGATTAAAACATTATTTTGATGAGATTGATAGCAGGAATGAAGAGGATAAACTCCTCAAACCATCATGACCATTCACTGGAGAGGTAAGTCGAGCTTAGATTATAAATAAGCGCTTCTCGGGAGGCAACCCGAGCACTAACAATATTAATTTCTTTAAATTTTGGTATTTAACACCTAACTTATTGATAGAAATCTTGAATTCATTTACCTATTATTATTATTCTTTATATTACAGGCTTTTGATGTCGTCTTCACGAGGAAAGAAAACTGCCGTACCTGCTTCAAAGAATAGGAAAGGAGTGTCCTCTTCCACGGGTCCAACAGTGAAAATTCGTCACCCTCTCCTACAGTTCCTTCGAGGGCCCCAGGAAGAACTGTTCCAAATACTTCGGGCCCGACCTTTAATTGCGGGTCGCTGCATCGATTGGGCTGCTGTAGAACAGGTTCAGTTGGCTGATTCGATTCGAGCCCTCCTAATCACCGACCCTTGGGAGCTATTCTTTAGGATTATCGAGCGGACATACCTTGAGCTTACGATAGAACTATGCTCAATGTTTCATCTTTAGACCGTAATGACGTACTACGATAATCCCGGCACGATTCAATTTCGCCTATGTGGATTAATCCGCCAGCTAAGCGTCCCAGAGTTTGGTGCTGCACTAGGCTTATATACAGAGGAGTTCAAGGAGGAGAATGAACTACATGCTCTCAGTTGCCACATACATTTCTCTCACTCGAAGTGCTGGCACACTTTGGCCCTTAGCACTCCTACAATCCTAGCCGCTCCAAGGCATCAGTTCTCCCACCATCTCTGAGGTACTTACACGCTATTTTAGCTCACACGATTACAGGGAGGTGAGAGAGCACTGGCGTTATCAACACCCATGACGTCTACTTCTTATGGTGCATGTCGCAAGGGCACGTCATCGACCTTGCCTATTTCATTGACCTTCTGATTCAGAACTAGACGGAGCGACATCGGAAGGGGGTTATCTCCATTGGCCCCTACGTGACTCGTCTGGTGCGACACTTTGGGCTCCTCAACACCACGGATCAAGAATCATCCCTCACCCTCATCGACCAGATGTCTCCACAAGGCATCTCGAGCATGCTTAGCATGAGGATGATCGAGAGGCACCGAGGAACCTACCCTCCCTAGTATCGTCTCGCCCAATCTGCTGAGGAGGAGGCCTACGAGGACATTCCTGATGATGTCCCCCCACAGCACGAGGACCCACCGACTCAGCCACCACCACCCTCTCGTCCAGTTCATGCGGCGACTTCATATGTTGACATCTCTGAGTGCGTCACTCGATTCGAGCAACGGTGTTTTCAATGATTTGACAACATTGACGCCACTCTACAGCAGATTTGTCAGCACCTCCACATTTCATCGCCAGTCTCACATTGTGAACCATCCAGCGATGAAGATGTTTAAAAATATTTACTTATTATTTTATGTTTTTAATTTTTATTGAAACTACTTTGTAGTTTTATTAGATTTTAGAAATTTTATTTTTATTAATTTTGATTATTTCTTTTTAAGTAATTATTCTTCCTAATATCCCCTAAAAAGTTCCTGATTTTATCACAGTTCTATAGAGCTCTTAAGCTCATCATCACATAGGAACTAAACTTCCACCGGGAAAGGTTCTCCACAACTACCATGTCCTGCTCGCCCACGACCATAGCTACCACTAGAGATAATATCCTTTTGGTGAAAGACTTATGGCCTAATGAACCTTTACGACCACCGGAGTATCCTCCTCCACTCTCGAACCGATTCCTCTCCAAAACTCCAGTTCGAGGAATTCATCATACATGAAGTTTCACTTCTCTCCCTATCTTATTTTTACACTCTAATATCTATCTTTGTACATTGAGGGCAATGTACATCTTAAGTGTGGTGGTATTTATTTCATTATCAGAAAAATCCCTGAATGATTACCTTGTTCTCTTGAAAAGCTTTCATATCATATTTAGGATAAATTTTAATTGATTTATGATTTTGATTGATATATCTTGAATTAAAACATAGGCCTTTATGCATTGATTGTTTAATCTTTAAGACACTAGAGAATCAAGCATAATGAGTTGATTTTTAAGAATTTAAAATTATAGGTCGTTTCCCCAAGTCTAGGTATTACTTTGAATTGGAATTCACGAGTCTAAACATCAAAAAGCCATAATTTTTGTGAGATTTTTGAGCCTTTTGAGCATCTATTAATCCTTTCATGCTCACTTTTATTATTGCTTTGAGTGCATCAGTATTAAACTGTTATTCTAGAACTTGCTTGATTATGCATGTCGAGACCACACCATTTGATTTGATATATCAAAATGATTAAGGCACTTAGGATTAACCCACTCATGCCATGAAAAGCCTACCTCCACGATTAACCCATAGTAAACCTCATTGAGCCTAACAAGCCATTCCTTGTATTAACCTCAATATTAACCCTTAACCCATTATTGTTGAAATCCCCTAAATTAATCCCTATTTTTGTCGAGATTTGAGTTGAATAGATTTCTTAGCTATGTTTTGTTCTTAATAGTTAGTCTATATTATTTAACTTGTTCTTAAAAAAAATGTATACACATTAGTAGTTATCTTCTGTTTGTAAGCTTCAAAAGTTAAATTTCATAGTATGAGAAGAAGCTCTGTTGTACGCAAGTAATGATTAACTCTTTTTCTAGTTAGGTCATTTTTCAATTCAATCTCGATTCTAAACCTTTCTTTCAGCTTGTGATCACACCCCTTAACCAAGCCTCATTACAACCCTCCAAAGACTTTTTGATTGATGTATCATCTTAAATTATAGTGGTGGAGATTTGATTTTCATGCAAGCCTATGGTAATGACTTTTCATTATTGACTATTGAGTGCTTAATTTTCCTTAAACACCTCGAGTGATTTGAGTGAATCTTTAGTAAGGATGTGAAACTCTGTGATATTCTGAATCAAAGGTAATTACTTAGATGCGGAGAGACACCTATGTTTGCATGATTAAATACTCAACTTGGAATGTTTGAAACTTTTATGTTCTTTTAGTTGAATTCTCAATGTATTATTACTTATGGATTATTCTGAGATATTATCGATAGAAATTATAAGTTGAGAAGAATTTATTTTGATTATGAGTTGAGAATTTTGTTTGAGGACAAACAAATGCTTAAGTGTGGGGGATTTGATAAACCATAAATTATACATATTTTTACCCCATGTTTAATGCATTTTATGGATGATTTCCCATTAGAATTGGTGAATTCGATGCTCCTAATGCTTTAATTTCATGTTTTATACTAAGGAGAGAATAAGAGAGCGAAAAGAATAAGAAATGGGCCAAAAACGGAGAAAATAGGCCAAGGTACAAAATCAACACGGCGTGGACCTCTTCACATGGGCAGACCACACGGCCGTGTCAATTTGGCAGGCTCTAGCACGGCCTGAAGTAATCGAACACCGGCGTGTGCCACGGGCGTGCCCCTGCCGAGCCCAAGTTGAGTCCAATTCAGAAAAGGATAATTTTGAGGGCATCCAGGCATTCCAAAGCCTATAAATACACCCTAGAGAAGGAAGAAAAGGGAGAGAGAGAATAGGAAGTAAGGAATTACTCCAAGGAAGCCGATTGATCTATCTCAGAAGCTGGATTCATCATCAAGACTGAAGATCTCTCCTCAATTTCCCTTCAGGAGTTTTGGGTTTTCTTTATGTTTTGTATTCTTTATTCTTCTTAGATGTTTTCTTATTTAGTTATGAACTAAAACCCCTAAATACCTAAGGGGAATGAAACCTAAGACGAATCTTGTTATTATTTTCTGAATCGTATGATAAATATTTAACTTGTTCTTGATTATGTGTTCTTAATTATTGTTTTGATATCCCAGGATACTGATTCAAGACATGCTCTTATTCAGAGGAGTAATAGACCCTGTCTAAGAGTACATTTGTCATAATTAAGCGGAGTTGATTGCACGCCTAGACATAGGTGACAAGATTTTGCCGGATTAGGGTGAAACCTAATAAGGGGATCCATAGATCGAGTTAATGCAACCCTAGAGTGTTAATTAGTGAAAATTCTCGGTTATTCAATCTAGGGATTCGATGTTATTAGTCTTTAATAGGGATAATAACATAACTTAGGGATCTCTATGGAACAAGTTGAATGAATAAATCATCCGATTCAGAGCTAGAATAACAAGTAAAGTCTAGGTGGATTTTTCCTTAGGTATTGTCTTAAGTCAATCGATTTTTCCCAAAAGCAATTCCCCAATTCTTTTCTCTGTGCGTTCTTAGTTTAGATAATTAGTTAATTAAAACAAAACCTCTTTATTCTTAGGCTAGATAATAAAAAGACAGTCATTACTAGTACTTTTAGTTCCTTTGGGTTCGACAATCCGGTCTTGCTAAAACTATACTACTGTTCGATAGGTACACTTGCCTACATCGCAATAATAGTTAGTTTAAGAACGAGTAATTATAAATATTTAAAACCTATCACGAAATAATGCGATCAAGAAGCTCAACTCAAAGTTTACAATTTTGTAATGCAATCTCGAGCTCTTCTATTTTCTCTTTCAATTATTCAATCTTATTCAGGCTTGCTTTTGACTCGATTACGGAGTTGCGACTACGATACTAATGCAGTGACCTTTCTATTTTTGCCACCCGAGCTCTCAATCCAACCTTTTCATTTTGGCTTTCTAAAAAATCCTTTTCTAGAGCATTTTCTCGAACTTGAGTATCTTGGAATTTCTTTTCCCACTGATCAACACTAATCTTTTTCTCTTTGATCTCTTGACGCCATTGCTTTGATGTTTTACCCAACCCGGCAGTCCTAATCGACAAGCACAAATTCTTATAATTAGTTTTTAGACTGTCTAAGTTTTCCTCACCCATGTTCTTTCCTTTTCTCATTTTCTCGACTTTTAACTTCTATACGTTGACATCTAATCCAAACTCATCTTTTCCTCTTCCAACTATTCTATCGTTTTCTCCAGCTCCGAACTCTTTTCAAAGTTTTGCTTTCTGATTTCCAACTCAGATGGGATTACTTGTGAATACTCTTCTATCGGCCGAGTGTTTTCTTGACCTGACACAGGGAAATTATCATTGACTCTTGTACCCCACTACCTGTAACACCCCGTACCCGAGACTGTTGCCGGAGTCGAACACGAGGTGCTAACAGACTTAATTCATTTATTTGCACAGTCCATTTTAAAATTTCCAGGGTTCGACTACTCTGACCTTCATGCATTACGACTTAGATATCTCCCTGTACAGGGATTCAATACTTATGCCGTTTGTTTCTAAAGAAACTAGACTCAAAAAGGAATCTGTACATATAGGGCATGACTTCTAATTATCTTTGGTTAATTTATAGGGAATTTCCAAAGTCAGAACAGGGGATCCAGAAATCGCTCTAGCCCTGTTTTACAAAAACTTAAACATCTCATAAAATACGGCTCATATGATCGTTTCGTTACTTTCATATAAAAATAGATTCATCAAGGTTTGATTAAATAATTTATTCACTATTTAATTCCATTCGTACTATTTTTAGTGATTTTTCAAATCCACATCACTCCTGCTGTCAGCATCTATTTTTAAGGTAAACTTTACCTATTTCATGGTTTTCCATGGATCAACTAAAATTTTGTCATACATAGCACCAAAATGATCGTGATTAACCATTCCAATGGCTAATCGTTACCAACATTTCCATAACACTCCATGAACAACATACAAAATGATTATAACGCTATGCTCAAAATATATATAAGCCATTTTCGCATGGCTATCCAAATATATACATTACCGAAGGGTACATGACCAACAACAAAAGGGTAGTCCTATACATGCCATTTTCAGAGTTCAACTAAAAGAGTACCAAAAGGGCTTTGATAGTGTGGATGACTTCGACTTTGACACTCCCGAATCCGATAGCTGACGAACCAAAATCTATAAAAGAAAGAATCAAAGAAACGGAATAAGCATTTAATTCTTAGTAAGTTTTGAGTAATGAAATCATGCACAACTGAAGTATAGCATTCATATGACTAAACGAATAATTTCATATACACATATTCTCACAATCATACCTACTTCACATTTCCAACCCTTATATTCATACATAAGGAATCAACTTGACTAAAGGCCGGAAGCTTGTTAATCGATTGAGCGAATACTATTTAAAAGGAATCAATTATTCCAATGCATATACAAAACATACCTCATCGTTGGGGTTTTACGAGCGTATTAATTGAAATTATTACAGAAAGATTGCTCATTCCCAAACCAAGTACCTTTGGGATTTAGCCACATATAGCTACTCGCTCAAATGCCTTTGGGACTTAGCCCGGATATAGTAACTCGCACAAATGCCTTCGGGACTTAGCCCGGATATAGTAACTCGCACAAATGCCTTCGGGGCTTAGCCCGGAATTAGTCACTAGCACAAATGCCTTCGGGACTTAGCCCGGTTATCATCCGAATATTCATGCACATATCAATAAATCATGACACATCTATATTTCATTTTCATAACTAGAATTCAAACACAAGTCACCTATCAAGCATTATCATTTTCGGCTCAATAGCTACATACAAAGAGCATGATTTTGATTTGCTTATAACATGATCTAATCGAATCATAATCTAAGTTCCATTACTCGAAAACTTACCTCGGATGTTGTCGAACGACTTCAACGGCTATTCAATTACTTTTTCCTTCCCTTTATCGGATTTAGTTCCCCTTTGCTCTTGAGATTAATTTAACAAATAAATTGATTTAATCATCTTGAATATCAAGAGAAATTCAAGGTACTTAGTCCATATATATATATTAGACATTAGATTCATATTTATGAAATCATGAACCAAATTCAACATATTGGCTAATATTCTCCTTTAGCCGATTATCTAAGTCAAGATAGAATCATCATTATGCTTGCCTATAACCGAATACATGCAACACCAATCTATCTATTCATTCATGTGTGCATCTTATTTAAGCATGTATATCTACAATAAAATTCATCATATAAATATCTATGAATTCACTCAAACAATCTCAATACAACACATGGTGCTCAAACCATTATTTAAATTCAAAACTCGGCTAGTACACATATATACACTAGCAATCAAATACTAACATTTGCACTTCACCTTAATAGCTAGCTTAGCAAACCTTAATTTAACATATAATTGTTCATAACACAATTAAAGCATCCTCTCCATTCCATCAATTTAAAACACATACATTGCCCAATAATATCCAAAATCATATTCGGCCTTAGTACACACTTGTTAGCCGATTTTTCTCCATTTAGTAACTAATGCACATATGTGCTCATTTGCTAGACTCTACTTCACCTAACTACCATTTATCTCTTCCATTTACTACCATGGCCGAATGTTATAACCTAAGCCACACATATTGTTCCTCAAGGCCCCTCAATGACCACATTCGGCACCCCTTAAGAACAACCCAATTTCAACCTTCAAGAAGGAAGAAAAAATATATGTACTAAGAGCTTCAAACTACTTGGCCGAATATCAAACCTCCAATCAATCAAAATTTAATCCATGGAATGAATAGAACTTGAACTAACCACCTTCTTTATACATAATTTTCCAAGAATTTCAAGGTACTTACCTCTTCCTAATCCTCATCCAAGCCGAACATGAAGCAAGAGAACTACTTTCTTCTTCCTTTCTCCTTAGAATTTTCGGCCAAAGATGTTAAAGGATGAACACTTTTTTTTTCTTTTCTTTGTTTTCATCACCCTTCATCTCCTTATTTTATTACTAACCCTTTTATTTTATTATTTCTAACATAAAACATTAACACAACATGTTTATAATATGTTATGACCCATAGCATGGCCGACCACTAGCTCAAATTTTGGGTAATTTGACATGCAAACCCATCATTTTTATAACATGCATTAATAGGCCACTTTACATTTGCCTAGCACATTTCTAAATTTTCTCACATAAGTCCTATTTACTAAGATTCACTTACAATTAACAAAATTCAAATATGAAATTTTCACACATGCATATATACATATAATAAGCATCAAATATGACGGTTAATTATTTTTATGACTCGGTTTTGTGGTCCCGAAACCACTTCCCGACTAGGGTCACATTAGGGCTGTCACAACTTTCCCCCACTTTATGAAATTTTCGTCCCCGAAAATCTTATCGTTATATAGGTTTGGGTAACGTTCTTTCATAGAGTTCTCGGTTTCCCAAGTAGCTTCTTCGATCCCGTGTTTGAGCCATAACACCTTTACTAACGGAACCCTTTTGTTTCGCAACTCTTTCACTTCACGAGCTAGGATACGAATCGGTTCTTCTTCATAACTCAAGTCAGATTGAATTTCAACCTCTGATGGACTAATTATATTGCTAAGGATCAGATCTGTAACGTCGAAGCATCGAAACATGAAAAACGTTGTGAATCCTTTCATGTTCAGGGGGTAAAAGCAACCTATATGCAACTGAACCAACTCGTTCGGAGATTTCATACGGCCCAATGAATCTCGGACTCAGTTTGCCCTTACGGCCAAATCTGAGTATCTTTTTCCAAGGTGAAACCTTAAGAAACACTTTGTCTCCCACCTGATACTCAATATCTCTTCGTTTTAAATCTGCGTACGACTTCTGACGATCGGATGGTGCCTTCAGACTTTCACGAATTATTTTTACTTTCTGCTCAGCATCTTTAATCAAATCAACTCTGAAAATTTTACTTTCACAGAGCTCGGTCCAAAACAATGGTGTACGGCATTTATGACCGTACAAAGCCTCGTAAGGTGCCATCTTAATACTTGATTGAAAACTATTGTTGTAAGCGAATTCAATCAAAGGTAAATACCGTTCCCATGAACCACTAAACTCAAGGATGCAACATCTCAACATATCCTCGAGTATCTGAATTATCCGCTCGGATTGACCATCGGTTTGGGGATGAAAAGCAGTGCTAAAATGCAGCTTGGTACCCAAAGCTTCTTGCAATTTCTTCCAGAATCGCGAGGTGAATCTCGGATCTCTGTCCGACACAATAGAAATAGGTACCCCGTGTAATCTCACAATCTGAGAAACATACAATTCAGCTAGTTTATCCAATGAAAAATCCGTACGTATGGGGATAAAGTGAGCCGACTTAGTTAGTCTATCAACAACAACCCAAATCGCATCTTTCTTACTTGCCGATACTGGTAACCCAGATATAAAATCCATCGTGACTCGATCCCATTTCCATTCAGGTATCATGATCGGCTGAAGTAAACCCGTAGGCACTTGATGTTCCGCTTTCACTTGTTGACATATTAAACACTTCGAAACAAAATCGGAAATGTCTCGTTTCATACCATGCCACCAAAATTGACATCTCAGATAGTTGTACATTTTCGTACTCCCCAGGTGAATTGACATTCGGCTACAATGAGCTTCGTTCAGAATCATCGAAATGAGTTCTGAATTTCTTGGAACACACAAACGACTTCTGAACCTCAAACAATCGTCATTATCAATTTGAAACTCTGATTCCATATTCGGAACACATTCAGCCCGTTTTGCAACTAATTCATCATCGACTTTCTGAGCTTCACGAATTTGATGAATCAACAATGGTCTAGCCTTTAATTCTGCTACTAACACATTGTCGGATAGAACAGACAAGTGTGCATTCATCGCTCGTAGAGCAAACAGTGATTTACGACTTAAAGCATCCGCAACCACATTAGCCTTTCCCAGGTGATAGTCAATGACAAGCTCATAATCTTTTAACAACTCAAGCCAACGTCTTTGTCGCAGATTCAAGTCTCTTTGAGTCATCAGATATTTGAGACTTTTGCGATCTGAATATACATGGCACTTCTCACAAAATAAGTAGTGTCGCCATATTTTCAAAGCAAATACGATGACAGCCAATTCGAGATCATGGGTTGGATAATTTTTCTCATGTGGCTTCAATTGCCTCGACGCATAAGCTACAACTCGACCTTCTTGCATCAATACACAACCCAACCCAAGTAAGGATGCGTCACTGTAAATGACAAACTCCTTGCCTGATTCGGGCTGCACTAGTACTGGAGCTTCAGTCAAATAAGTTTTCAGTTGATCGAAACTTTTCTGACACTTTTCTGTCCATTCAAACTTAACATCTTTCTGAAGTAGTTTCGTTATTGGTGTGGCTATCATCGAGAAACCCTTTACAAAGCGCCTGTAGTAACCGGCAAGCCCCAAAAAGCTCCGAACTTTAGTAATATTTCTCGAAGGCTTCCAGTTAAGTATGGCTGAAATTTTGCTCGGATCAACTCGAATGTCCGATGCAGATACCACATGACCCAAGAAGCTAACCTCTCTTAACCAGAACTCGCACTTACCGAACTTAGCATATAACTGTTTATCCCGTAAAATCTGCAACACTAATCTCAGGTGCTCAGCATGTTCGGTCTCATCTCTTGAATAAACTAAGATGTCATCAATAAACACAACTACAAACCGGTCCAAATACTGTCTGAAGACCCGATTCATCAAATCCATAAATACCGCAGGGGCATTAGTGAGTCCAAACGGCATCACTAAGAACTCATAGTGACCGTATCTCGTTCTGAAAGTAGTTTTGGGTATATCTGAATCTCGAATTCGCAACTGATAATAACCCGATCTCAAATCTATCTTTGAAAACACCGAGGCTCCCTTTAGTTGATCAAACAAATCATTAATACGCGGTAACGGATATTTATTCTTTATTGTCACTTTATTCAGCTTACGATAGTCGATGCACAACCTCATGGTTCCGTCCTTCTTTTTCACAAACAATACTGGTGCACCCCAAGGTGAGAAACTTGGTCGAGCGAAACCTCTATCTGTCAACTCTTGTAACTGAGCTTTCAACTCTTTTAACTCGGTTGGTGCCATACGATACGGAGCTATCGAAATCGGTGTAGTCCCAGGTACAAGCTCAATACCAAACTCTACCTCCCGAACAGGTGGTAAACCCGGTAATTCTTCGGGAAAAACATCCGGGTATTCACAAACCACCGGCACAGATTCAGGTTTCTTTTCTAACTCTTTGTCATCAAGTACATACGCAAGGTATGCTGCACACCCCGTTCTTACATTTTTCTGAGCCAACGTCGATGATATTACAGCTGGCAACCCATTCAAGTCCGTAGACTCAACTCGGATTATCTCGTTATTTACACACCTCAAATCAATGGTTTTTCTTTTGCAATTTACAATTGCATCATGTACGGTCAACCAATCCATACCGAGGATAACATCAAATTCATCAAATGGTAAAAGCATCAAATCGGCCGGAAAACAGGAACCTCAGATTACTAGGGGACATTTCTTACACACTTTGTCAACAAGTACATAACGACCCAAGGGATTCGACACTCGAATTACGAACTCAGTAGACTCAACAAGTAAAGTCTTACTGGATGCTAAGGTTTCACATATATAAGAATGAGTAGAACCAGGGTCAATCAAAGCAATCACATTAGTATCAAGGAGAGTAAAAGTACCAGTAATAACATCTGGCGAGGAAGCATCCTTGCGTGCGCGTATAGCATAAACTCTAGCAGGAGCACGAGCCTCAGATCTGGTTGTAGCATCTCTAGATCCTCTCTGACCGCCACTAGCATTTCCCGTGTTTCTAGATGGTCTTCCTCGAGAAGTGGTAGCACCCGATTTCCCACTCTGATTTACATTCTGTTCAGACAATCTCGGGCAATCTTTAATAAAGTGGTCAACTGATCCGCACTTGTAACAGGAGCGGTCATGGAATCTACAACTCCCCGAATGCCATTTACCACAATACTGGCACTTCGTTTTGTCTCGACGATCATTTCCAACACTGGCGACCGAAGTGACTCGTGTAGTCACAGGGGGTCGATCACGATCTCGTCTAGAAAAACCCGAAGTGTCTCTAGACCTGCCTAAGTCATCTTTAAATTTCTTCGATGACTGATGAAAGGGCTTTCCCGAAGATCTCTTACGAAACTCCTTTGCTCCCATATCAGCTTTTCTTTTCTCCTTACTAAGCTCTTCGGCTTTGCAAGCTCGTTCGACAAGTACCACAAATTCTCGGATTTCTAAAATGCCAACATATGGCTTTATATCATCGTTCAGTCCATCCTCAAAACGTTTACACATCACAACTTCTGAAGAAATGCATTCTCGAGCGTACCGGGTAAGCCTTACAAACTTTCGTTCATAATCAGTAACCGATATGGAACCTTGTTTAAGTTCAAGAAATTCCTTCCGTTTTTGATCCATGAATCTCTGACTGATATACTTTTTTCGAAACTCGGTTTGGAAAAACTCCCTAGTTACTTGCTCTCTGGGCACAACAGAAGTCAACGTATTCCACCAATAGTAGGTAGAATCACGTAATAAGGAGATAGTACACTTTAGGCACTCATCGGGTGTGCAAGATAGCTCATCGAGTACCCGAATAGTGTTGTCCAACCAAAATTCAGCTTGCTCGGCATCATCGCTGTCCGTAGCTTTAAATTCAGTAGCCCCGTGTTTTCAGATTCTATCAACTGGGGGCTTATTTGACCTTATTTGGTCAGTTACAAGAGGTATTGTAGGTGCGGGGGTTGTATTAGTCGGGAATGGAGGTTGTGGAACAGCCGTATTAGTTTGAATGTATTGGTTGAACCAATCATTCATCACGCTATAAAAGCTTGTCTAGCTTCATCATTCTAATTACTAGCAATAGGTTGAGACTCCGCCGGCGCTGTCTCTTGCGCGGGAGCAAGCGCTACAATCTCAAGATCATCAGCTACCGCTCGGTTGGGATCGGGATCCATTTCTATAAGTAAACACACTTTTAACTGTCAGAAATCACCACACTATCAAATAAACACATAATGGCATGTATAGCTAGACCCAAACGTATTACGGTAGTCCTAGAATCGACTAAACCGTAGCTCTGATACCAATAAAATTGTAACACCCCGTACTCGAGACCGTTGCCGGAGTCGAACACGAGGTGCTAACAGACTTAATTCATTTATTTGCACAGTCCATTTTAAAATTTCCAGACAAGCTGGCTAACTACATCACAGTCACCTTAAAAACCATATCTCGAGTTCCAAAACTCGAAAACCAGTTCCGTAAATGTTTCATAAAGCTAGACTCATATGTCCATCTACAAATTTTTTTCTAGAATTTTTGGTCAAGCCAATTAGTACAGTTTATTAGTTAAAGTCTCCCCTGTTTCAGGGTTCGACTACTCTGACCTTCATGCATTACGACTTAGATATCTCCCTGTACAGGGCTTAAATATTTATGCCGTTTGTTTCTAAAGAAACTAGACTCGAAAAGGAATCTGTACATATAGGGCATGACTTCTAATTATCTCTGGTTGATTTATAGTGAATTTCCAAAGTCGGAACAGGGGATCCAGAAATCGCTCTGGCCCTATTTTACAAAAACTTAAACATCTCATAAAATAAGGCTCATATGATCGTTTCGTTACTTTCATATAAAAATAGATTCATCAAGATTCGATTACATAATTTATTCACTATTTAATTCCATTCCTACTATTTTTAGTGATTTTTCAAATCCACATCACTGCTGCTGTCAGCATCTATTTTTAAGGTAAACCTTACCTATTTCATGGTTTTCCATGGATCAACTAAAATTTTGTCATACATAGCACCAAAATGATCGTGATTAACCATTCCAATGGCTAATCGTTACCAACATTTCCATAACACTCCATGAACAACATACAAAATGATTATAACGCTATGCTCAAAATATATATAAGCCATTTTCGCATGGCTATCCAAATATATACATTACCGAAAGGTACATGACCAATAACAAAAGGGTAGTCCTATACATGCCATTTTCAGAGTTCAACTAAAAGAGTACCAAAAGGGCTTTGATAGTGTGGATGACTTCGACTTTGACACTCCCGAATCCGATAGCTGACGAACCAAAATCTATAAAAGAAATAATCAAAGAAACGGAATAAGCATTTAATGCTTAGTAAGTTTTGAGTAATGAAATCATGGACAACTGAAGTATAGCATTCATATGACTAAACGAATAATTTCATATACACATATTCTCACAATCATACCTACTTCACATTTCCAACCCTTATATTCATACATAAGGAATCAACTTGACTAAAGGCCGGAAGCTTGTTAATCGATTGAGCGAATACTATTTAAAAGGAATCAATTATTCCAATGCATATACAAAACATACCTCATCGTTGGGGTTTTACGAGCGTATTAATTGAAATTATTACAGCAAGATTGCTCATTCCCAAACCAAGTACCTTCGGGATTTAGCCGGATATAGCTACTTGCTCAAATGCCTTTGGGACTTAGCCCGGTTATAGTAACTCACAAAACTGCCTTCGGGACTTAGCCCGGATATAGTAACTCGCACAAATGCCTTCGGGACTTAGCCCGGATATAGTAACTCGCACAAATGCCTTCGGGGCTTAGCCCGGAATTAGTCACTAGCACAAATGCCTTCGGGACTTAGCCCGGTTATCATCCGAATATTCATGCACATATCAATAAATCATGACACATCTATATTTCATTTTCATAACTAGAATTCAAACACAAGTCACCTATCAAGCATTATCATTTTCGGCTCAATAGCTACATACAAAGAGCATGATTTTGATTTGCTTATAACATGATCTAATCGAATCATAATCTAAGTTTCATTACTCGAAAACTTACCTCGGATGTTGTCGAACGACTTCAACGGCTATTCAATTACTTTTTCCTTCCCTTTATCGGATTTAGTTCCCCTTTGCTCTTAAGCTTAATTTAACAAATAAATTGATTTAATCATCTTCAACATCAAGAGAAATTCAAGGTACTTAGTCCATATATATATATTAGACATTAGAGTCATATTTATGAAATCATGAACCAAATTCAACATATTGGCTAATATTCGTCTTTAGCCGATTATCTAAGTCAAGATAGAATCATCATTATGCTTGCCTATAACCGAATACATGCAACACCAATCTATCTATTCATTCATGTGTGCATCTTATTTAAGCATGTATATCTACAATCAAATTCATCATATAAATATCTATGAATTCACTCAAACAATCTCAATACAACACATGGTGCTCAAACCATTATTCAAATTCAAAACTCGGCTAGTACACATATATACACTAGCAATCAAATACTAACATTTTCACTTCACCTTAATAGCTAGCTTAGCAAACCTTAATTTAACATATAATTGTTCATAACACAATTAAAGCATCCTCTCCATTCCATCAATTTAAAACACATACATTGCCCAATAATATCCAAAATCATATTCGGCCTTAGTACACACTTGTTAGCCGATTTTTCTCCATTTAGTAACTAATGCACATATGTGCTCATTTGCTAGACTCTACTTCACCTAACTACCATTTATCTCTTCCATTTACTACCATGGCCGAATGTTATAACCTAAGCCACACATATTGTTCCTCAAGGCCCTTCAATGACCACATTCGGCACCCCTTAAGAACAACCCAATTTCAACCTTCAAGAAGGAAGAAAAAATATATGTACTAAGAGCTTCAAACTACTTGGCCGAATATCAAACCTCCAATCAATCAAAATTTAATCCATGGAATGAATAGAACTTGAACTATCCACCTTCTTTATACATAATTTTCCAAGAATTTCAAGGTACTTACCTCTTCCTAATCCTCATCCAAGCCGAATATGAAGTAAGAGAACTCCTTTCTTCTTCCTTTCTCCTTAGAATTTTCGACCAAAGATGTTAAAGGATGAACACTTTTTTTTTTCTTTTCTTTGTTTTCATCACCCTTCATCTCCTTATTTTATTACTAACACTTTAATTTTATTATTTCTAACATAAAACATTAACACAACATGTTTATAATATGTTATGACCCATAGCATGGCCGACCACTAGCTCAAATTTTGGGTAATTTGACATGCAAACCCATCATTTTTATAACATGCATTAATAGGCCACTTTACATTTGCCTAGCACATTTCTAAATTTTCTCACAGAAGTCCTATTTACTAAAATTCACTTACAATTAACAAAATTCAAATATGAAATTTTCACACATGCATATATACATATAATAAGCATCAAATATGACGGTTAATTATTTTTATGACTTGATTTTGTGGTCCCGAAACCACTTCCCGACTAGGGTCACATTAGGGCTGTCACACTACCAATCATACTCGGGAGTCGTCATAGGATTCACGGTAAATCTTTTCAATCTGTGGGTTTGGTTCCAAGCATTCGATATTTTACAAACCTTCTTCTTGTAATTATCACCTTTGTACATAAACTCGCACTGAGCCAACCCTTGCATTACCGATATGAACTGCCTTAATCTATATTGTCTCAGTACAAGTAGAGGGGTGTATCCAATAGCTCCCCATATATCGAGTAGAAGGGCCCAGTCGAAGTCTCCACATCGGTACAAAATCTCATCAGGATCATCCACGGCGCCCTCCATTCAATTTCTTCATCTTGGAGATTCTGGAGAATTGCCATTCATTTTTCCTCTAAAATGTTGTCTCGCCTTGGCGTAGCTACAAATTCTTTCAGCGGAGAGTAAATCTCGGAGAATATTCTATAAGAGACCTTTTCTACCTTCCAAAAGTGACTGTGAAACCTGGGTTAGCAAAAGTTGTGCACCCCTGATAAATCTTCCTTCACCCGCTCTCTGGCATGCACTCAAAGATCTGAAAGTGTCGACCAAAATTGTCGAGAGGGGCGTGACCCTTTTGTCAAGTCGGTCGAATAGGTCTGAAACTGTATCATCTATGTGCTCTAGTGCTTTGGGGAAAATGACCAACCCGTAGATACTCAAGGCAAATACGTTAACTCTTTTTTCGTATCCAAATGTGCCAAGATCAAATCCAGCAAACTTTTCCAAGGAATGCATTTACTATCTTCCTTTTGTTTAATTTGGGCCGTAACCTAATGCTCACTCAGGCCAGTGATATTCATTAGCTTCTTTCGGAAAGTCTGGATGTTGACGGCTCTAGAATAAGCTTTGTCGGTTTGGATCCTTGGGCAATGGAGCAAAGTTTTGTACTCCTCTATGGTAAGTACCAAATATACCTTTCCAAAACTAAAGTAGCTATATGCGAGATTCCAATACTCGGCAAGAGCTCGAAACAAGTGCTTATCCACTTTGACATCGAGTAAATAAGGCAAATCACCATAGTTACAGTATAATAACTGCTTGGAGATTATGAGTCACACTGATGCGAGTGAAATCCCACAATTCTGACATATATCCCTCCGTTAAGCTATCACCTTTCTCTTGTTGTGTCTTCTCAAACCATATACGGATGGCTGCATTGTTTTCCACTTTATCAAGAAATCCCTTTTGCATGACAAGCTCTCTATTTAGAAGTTGAACGTGAATCAACACCCTTTTCTATGACGATAATGCAATGCAACTACAACCAAAACAAAATGAAACGAGTCAGTACATTTCATACAAATTTAGAATTTAAAGAAAAAAATAATAAATAGAACACCTAATCTGGTGACCACTAGAGGTTCGGTATGGTTCTACCTAGGGTAGGCTCTTAGGGCTCTCATTATATTTGGTTCAGTTCTAATGTAAGGGTACTTGAACTGGCAGATTCCTCGATCGTCACCCATTATAGGCTCATGTAGATCGAGTTCAGTTCAGGGGAATACATTTCCCTATGGTTGTACGAAGATGACGATCTTACGAAAGCGTAGGTACGGATGTATGCCGAAAGCGATCCACTATCCTATACGGAGGTGAAGACCTCACGAAGGAATAGTTTGTCACTCCCACTTAAGAAGGACAAAATTGAACAGTTATACAAATGCAATATGCGGAAAACACACAAAAGAAACTTTCGAACCAATAAAATAGATATACTAGATTGCTATACAACTCGAGATATCAAAACATGAAGGATGAAATGCAATAAAGGGATCGTAAATTTAAACCAAATTATCAATTTTTGACAAAAAGACTAAAAGTAATCAACTCGTAGCTTGACTCTCTTAGTTTTAGTCCTCGGTGAAGTCACCAAGCTGTCGAAACCTTTTTTGAAATCGATTATTTAGAAAAATGAAAATAGGAGTCGCCACTTATCACTTTTAGGAGGTGTGATCGGGTCACCTCATTTTTTATCGTTTTAATAAGAGGTTTGCTTTAGTAAAACAATATTTTTATGTCTACAAAAATCCAGAAAATGGGTTCGAGAGTCAGTTACACATGAAGAAAGATTAGCACCCTCGTTACTCCCAAATTTGGTACATAATTGATTACTTGATGTCTTTAGTGTCGAAAATTAAAAATTTGAAGAGATTTTAAAATACGATCCTTTATTAAGACATTACTTAACTAAATAAATTTTCACGAACATGGGCTTATTTCATGTTAGTCTAGAAGAAAGGATCATGTCCCGTAAGTTAGTACACAATGCTTTAAATCCTTGAAATCAAGAATAAACTCCATTTAATCGTTATTTAAATCTCGTTTTTATATTTTTGAAATGGATATTCGATTATTTCAGTTTTAAAAAGAAGTCATATCTCGTAAGTTAGGGACACAACTTTTCTAATTCCGAAAATAATGAATATTGCCACAGTTTAAAAATTTTACATTTTTTATGCGTCGTGCCAAAAATAATAAAGGAATAATAAAATAACAAGAATAAAAATTAAAGATAAAATAATAATGACAATAATAATAAATGAACAAAGAAATGTACAAATAAAAGAATATAAACAATATGATTTAAAAAAATAAAGAAATGATAAATAAATAGATAAATAAACAAATAAATAAACAAATAAATAAATAAAACAATTTGTAAAAAGGGTTGAAATTAAATAAGCAAAGGATAAAATTAAAATTTAAATGAAGTATTAAGGTAAATCAGAATAAAATAAATAATAAAAGGGGCTAACTTGTAAATAAATAAATAAGGACTAGATCGAAATTTAAATGAAATTATAGGGAATAAATTGTAAAAATATAAAAAAAGAATAGGGGATCAAAATGAAACACGCTAAAATAAATAAGGACCAAATGGAAAATTATCCCAAAGTTCCTGGACACGTGTCCTTCCCCAGGGGGCAGTAATTGGGGGACCAAATTGCGCAAAAAACAAAATAAAAAGGGCTAAATTAAAAGAAATAATAATAGCAGTAGGACGAGATTGAAAAATAGTGAAAAAGTAGAAGGACCGAAAGAGTAAATAGAGCTTCAGTTCAAAAACGTAGGGATCTTTGAGGTGGATCGGGTCTAGCCACGGGTTGCACGAAAACGACGTCGTTTTCCAAAAAAAAATCATTTCACCCTCATTTCTAAAAAAAATTCTAAAAACCTCTCCCTTCTCTCTTGGTACAGTCCAAAATTCGGCAAAGAGAGTCACTAAGCTCAGCCGCGCAGGTCGCCGGTCGTCGGCGACGGCTCCGCCGTCCACGGTGGCTAGCAAAATATAAAAAGGCCCCTTTTGATCGCCTTGGCCTCCTGAACTTAGATCAGAACTCGCTTTTTCAACAAAAATCACCAAATTGTAGAAATCTCAAAAAAACCCTTCAGTTTTTTTTTCCTTTTTAAAAAAAACTCTTGTCAAAACCACCTATCATCGGAGGTGGTGGCCTCGTCTACCCACGATGGCAGAGCGTGAAAGGCCAGGTAAGCTCTTCCTTTTGTTTTTTATTTTTATGATTTTTTATGTGTATAAAAAATAGATTAAAAAAATAAATAAATAAGAGAAAAAATCACCTTCCAATTTTTTGTATTCTGTTTATTTTTTTTTCAAAAACTCCTTTTTATAATATGTTCTCTAGCTTTTATAGCAATTTTACATTGTTTCTTGTGTGTCTGTTCTTCTTTTTTGCAGGTGCCTCTGAAGTCAATGACGGGACGAGAGCCGTTGACGGTGGCAGAGGCTAGGAGTGGCGGCAGTAGGGTGCGGCGGCACTAAGGCTAGGTTAGGTTTTTTTTTCTAAAAAGTTTAAGTGTTGTGGGCTTTAGTTTCTTTTTATTTGGGCCACTCGAGCTTGATGCAATTTGAGTCTAATATGGACTCTGGAACATATTTGTTTATTTATTTTTATTTTGGTTTGGTTTTTGTTTGGTTGGGCCACGACAAACTTGGGCTTTCACAATCAAAGATTGATAATTTTCAGTTTTCAAGTTTTTGAACAGTTTAAAGAAAAAAACAACTCAAATATTCAAATCAATCTCAAGTATCAAAGATCATATTGTTTAGTTCTCAAGAAGCTTGAATCTCACCCATGGAAATTGATGTTTACCTGGAGACAAATTCGATGTTCTAAGCTTTCTTTCTCTCAATTTAATAGGAAGATGAAAAGTGAACTGGAAAGAAAATGCTAAAATAATAACCTCCTAGGTTTTTGTCAATTATAAGCTTGTGAATTTGTTACTTTTTAAGGGGTATGCTCGGAACAAATTTTTTTTAAGTGATTTCTTATATTTGCTGAATAGCCGTTACAAGTGCTCAGTGCTGAATGCCAGTTCAACGTTTTTAACGATGGAGTAGGAATAATCATTCAGCGTCTTTAACCATTCTGTGGGATGATTTTAACCAAACAATAGAATGGTAGTCCCCTCAGAATTTGGATGTAACTACATAGCAATTCCATTGAAGCAAACATAGTGTAATATTGAAAATTCCTTTATATTCAACATGACAACAAAGAATGTTGGTGTTGAGCATGGTAAAGCAAAGATTGTCAAGGTTTTATTCAAATTTTGTATAAGATATTGGGACATTTTTGGTATCTTTGATACCCTAAGATTGTATTTTTGCTAATTGTTACTTTGGGTGCTTACAACAAAATTTGGTTGTTTTGTTTAGAAAGTTGGATACATTTGTTCTTTTCAACCAAAACTTTTTTTTTTCCTGGGTAGTTTTTAGATGTATTACATTTAAAACATATTTGCACAAAAGAAAATCTAAAAGAACAAAAAACAAAAAAAATTCATTTGTACATATTTCAAGCCCAAACTTTCCAAATTTGGTTTTCACTATTTGAAGAGGCCGCTTGTAATTTTTCGTAATTTTAGCATATTGACAACATCTCAAATGAAAATTTTAAGTTGCTTCGTAATTTCAGGATTTTGCGGTTAAACCAAACTTTCTTTTTACTCTTAGTTTAATTTTTCATTTGTTTTAACTTTCTTTGCTTCTATTACGCACTACAACAGAACAGACCTATTGCAATATATTTTTTTTACTTAAGATGACGCAAAAAAAGTTGGCATAGGTCAGCCAGAAGCTTCTGAGAACGTCGTCTATAATGCAATTAGCATAGGTCCCGTAACACTTTTGAAAAAACGTCGGCATAATTCAACATAAGCCAACCTTTATTGAAGGGTTGACAAAAACCCATCTAAGGCAAACTTAAAAAGGTTATGATAGACCTTGTCTAAGGGAACCTTTAAAAAATGTTGAGATAAATCTTGCCTAAGGCAACCTTAAAAAGATTGGGATAGACACGTCTAAGACAACCTTAACAAGGTTGGGATAGACCTTAAGGCAATCTTTAAAGAAGGTTGGGATAGACAAATCTAAGGCAACCTTAAAAAGATTGGGATAGATACGTTTAAGGCAACATTAAAAAGTTGGGATAGACTTTGTTTAAAGCAACCTTAAAAATGGTTGGGATAGACCTGTTTAAGGCAACCTTATAAAGGTTGGGATAGACACGTCTAAGGCAATTATTTTTCTATTTTTTATTATTTGAATATTAATTTTCATAAACATTTACAGTAAATAATGATAGAAATTGTGCTTTAAATACAACTAAAAATATAAAATTAAAATAAAGAATGAATATTCACTACAAACATCGATCCAACAATAAAAATACATTAACACTTAGTCGAAATGTATACAATCAACATTTAACCCAATGTACAAAAGTAAACAAATGAGTTTGAAAATTCTTACAAGTGAAGATAACCCATGAATCATTCCAAATTTCTTGTTCATGGCTATAGGCCTTGGATTAGTCTTTGGAGTTTCCTGATTCTTCGACCATCCAATTTTGGCATAATGTTTGCTTCTTTCTACACTTTGTGCCTTTGCTTCGTCATCTGCAATATCATACATAATCATATCACAAAGGCATTACATTCATCAAACTTCAATTCAGCAAATCAACAAGAAAGCCAAGCTAAAATAACAAAAGCTATATCCAAAAATGTAGCAATTAATTGACTTATTTCAAAGGTTCCTAAGAAAATGTAAAACACAATCCAGAAAATGCTTAATGTTAACTCTTCTGCATCATTTAACACAAGCATCCATTCCATTGAATTTTATACTACCGTTTTAAAATATTTACAAGCCTTAAACATTTTAGACTTGAAATTACAGAAAATAAAAAGTCTTTTTCATTTGCCAACCAGTTGAACCCTAGAAATGAAATTGAATTTCACACATTTATATTAATTAACATGGCATCTCATAATTCAAATTTCTATGATAAACAGGAACTAGATAAACCCAATGAGTAACCTCAATGGTCATGGGAGTAAAAACAAACAAATTAGATAGATTGAAGGAAAATGCAGAAAAGGAAAATATTTTGACATTTAAAAAAAAAGACAGGCCAAAAAGGCAACCACAGAATTGTGTCTACTAAATTTGAATGTGTTCGAAATTGCTGAGAATCATAAAGAACTCGGTTAGAATTATAGGGTTCTGGTCTAAATCAACCGAAACGGGATAGGATCAGGATTTAGGAGTCTTACCAACATTAACTTCGTGCTGTTTCTTTTAGTTGGCCATAGTGTCAAACTCAACTGAAGGCTCTGGATTCTACATTAAACAAATGCATACTATAGATCACTTCATCTATAATAATAAAGCCAAATGTGATTTAGAAAATCATTGTCGGGGATCAGCAATACATGGTACATTAAACAAGCAACTGACACATACAAATTGATTTATCGAGGGATGCAACTATCTTGTTGTGATGGCTTTCAATGAAGCAATGGCTTCTAAATCACCTGATGCGCCCGTACAATTCCCTATCATAGAAAGAAGCAAAACAATTAGCCAATTACAAGGTAGCAGCATTGGAGTACACAGTCACCTCAAATTTTACAAAACTAGGGAGAAAGAGAAGGTACCTTTGTTGCATTGATTTTGATGTCTAATGTATTCTTGAGTACCTTTTTAATAGCATTGATCTCATAGCTAGGTCAGTAAGAGTAGAAGTTCTATGTGCATTGATGTAGTTAACCTGAAAAATAGGACTTACTTATTTTGCACAATTTTCACCTCTGAAATTATGCATAAATTTCAAAAAAATAATTACATTCTGAACCCTATTATTTGTACTTTGGCATATGAAGTAAACACCACCACCACTTAAGTATCTTAACCATTAGGTCAGTTCTCTTTGTTGTCTAACTTAAAATGAAGCCTCGATCTAATGGATAATATGACAGGTGATGAAAGAGAAGGTAACTAGATACACTTTTCAAGGAGACTCAACTCAAATAATGCTGCTATGTTTACCATAAAACAGAGAATTGACCGGAGCTTGAATTTAGTTTTTCTAAACAAAGACACAGTAACTAATAGACAATGACAATATTCAATGCTACAAGGCACATTTGTTCAAAATCTAAAGGCATTGCGCTCCAATTTAATCACATTGTCAGAAAACAAAAAAAAGAAAAAAAAAGAAAAGTAAAATGAAAGTCCAGCTACAATATTAGGAACCTGGCAACATACGAAGAGAGAATAAGTACAAAGCAATAGATCAATAAATTTTATAAACGCAACACGAAATATTTCCCAAAAATGCAGCTCATTAATCACTCAAATATCAAAACTAAGAAGCGAAGTAGTTAAGCATACAACAACATATAAAATAACATAAACATACAAAATTGGAAAGAATTTTGGTTTGAAACTCACTCGACAATAAATCCCCTAACGAGCCTATGAAGAGAACGCTGGAGGTTGTAAAGATAGGGGAAGAGTTCGATGACAAAAGAAGAATTGAGAGAGGAAGGAATCTCCCTGGCCTATTTAAGAGATGAAAGCTTCACTACTAAATCAGTACAGATAATAAAGCGAGAGGTCAATATGCCTATATGGTAGTGTATGTTAATATGGAAAAGCCCTTGATTTTTAAGGTTTTGATTAATGGAAATATTCAACGTATTGAATATCAATCTTTGCTAGTCGTTTGTTTCTCTTGTGGTTGTTACGGTCATTTCAAGGAAAACTATGGGTAAGGAAGAACACGATGCCAGAGAAAGAAAGTGTTGTTACCATTATAGTGGCAAAAACCAGAGCCTTTGGGCCCTGGATGTTGTTACCGTTATAGTGGTCGAAACCAGAGCCAAAAACTCTGGGAAAGATTAATCAAGGAGAGAAATCATCGACATCTACATTGAAGGCTCTGGAAAAGGAAAACAAATTTAGCCTATTAGGGAAAGAGATTTCTGCTGAGCCTATAATAAATGTTAATAAGTTGGTGAACAACTCATCGCAAGAAAAGACAGTTGGAAATGAGAAGAATATCACTGGCCATAACAGGAATAAGTTAGAACCTTCAAACAAAGTAGGCCAGGGCCAAGTTAATAACACTTTTTTTTTCTGTTGACCAGATTCAAACCTTTTCTAGACTAGTCTAACCTTACTCGATTTATTTTAGTATTTCATCAAAGTTTGAAATTATTTTATAAGTTTATCGCCTTGATTCTATTTTATCAAAAAAATCGGTAAGGATTCCTTCTCTTTTTTTTGGTTGTCCATTACTTAGTATATTATACTTATTTCGACTTATTTTATACTTATTATATTATCCTTATTACTTATTCTATTATAAGTAAATCGAAAAAATAAAGGGTTCTGAAAAATCTAGAAAAATCGAAACTAAGAATAGAAATCTTTGACGAACGGGAAAGCATGCGGTCCCTTTTATAAAGATGGATAAATCGTATACTAGGCCAGCAGTCCAAAATACTAAGCTTCAGGTTCAGTCCAAATTTCCTGTTAACTCTAGCAACATTATTTCCATTGCTTATTTTTTTGGTTCCAGTGATATGGAATCGGGGGCTAAGGCGAGCATGAATTCTGGAAATTTCGAGGGAGTTAAAGTGCACTACAACCCAACATTCAAAGGACTGGAGGGAGTTGAAGTCTCAATGACTGATGGCGTCTTGGATCCCAGAAAGCATTTTGCAGTGATTTTCAAGGAAAATTTGCACTCAAATCAGCAAGGTATTTCAGTCAAACAATCTATGGAGACTTTGGGTGTGGGTACCTCAGGCCCTAAAGATAGGAAAAATGACGGCAGAGACAACATCAATCGTGGTGGCCGAAACCCTTCTAATACCCTATGAGGTCGGGAGAGTCACTTTAAATCCTCTGGGAACTTTTAGATTCCATTGAAGTGATGGTGGTGCTCCTTTCTTCCTAGTTGTCTAGTGAAACAGTGAATGATGCCTAGGAAGTAGCAGCTTCGACCGTGGATGGGGTATATTTCTTAATTTTTTGTATTAATTCATGAATTTTACAATATTTTCTTGGAACTTCTAGAGTTGTGCTAGCATTAAATTTCCTCATGTTTTTCATGAATACAACATGGAATATAAACTTGATATTATTAGCTTGCTTGAGCCAAGAGTGAATGGTGCCAAAGCAGAGAACATTATTGCAAAGTTGGGTTTCCAGTGTTCACACCGAGTGGAGGCCATAGGATATTCTAGGGATAGTTGGCTTGGATGGAAAGATTCAATTTGTGTTGAGGTGGTTTGTAGTCATCCTCAATCTATCTTGACTTGAGTTTGGTTTGTGTCTTTCTCAATACCAATTTTTATCTCTTTTGTGTATGGAAGTCCAAATCAACTATAACAGCCCAATTTCGGTGAGGTAGGAATAGTGGTTTCGAGACCACAAATCCGAGTTAAAAATAAAAAAAGAATTTTATTTTATTTTATGGTTGGCATCATGATAGGAAGGTCACATGAAATTTTTGATACGAAAATTTTATCGATTGTGTGTTTAATTAGGTAAAGGACTAAATTGCATAAAATGCAAAAGTTAGATTCTAGTAGCTATTGGTATCAAATAGCTATAGAATTTAAAACTTAAGGTCCTTATATGGTAATTGGACCATTGAAGAGTAGTTAGTAGATATTTTAATGACTCATCCATGGAAAAATTAGAAAAGACAAGGGATAAATTGGAAATCACTAAAATTAAAAGATGGAAATTAAATAAAAAGAAATATTCATCTAATTTCATATCATCTTCCCCAAAATTTCTATGGAAACCCTAGGAGAGAGGAAGACAACTTATCAAGCTTGAAAAGGTATGAAATCAAGTTCCGTTTTTAATGATTTTTATATTTTTGAAATCGAGATAGTCTAATCTTTCTATTTAGGGGATTAATTTGAAAAGTTATCAATGTATGAAATTTGGATCATGGATGAATATGCTGAAAATTGGAAATTTATGGTAGAAAATGAAAATTTATTCATAGATAAACAACTTTTACAAAGCAATTTTTGATGAAAATTTGATTTAGGGACTAAAATAAAAAATGGTAAAAACCCATGGAAAATTCTAAAATTTGTGAAAAATGTGTTCTGTAAATGTTGTTTATAAATTTTGACTAGGCTTGGAAAGAGGTTTAAATTTCATGAATTTCATTTTTCGAGCCTAAGGGCGAAATCAAAATTTTTGAAAAAGATGGGGACAAAATGGTAATTTTGCCTAGGATGCAATAGAATGCAAATTCATATGAAATGTCATAGATTAATAGTTAAATTTATCCATATAGATTCGGAAAGACTAACTATGGAACTAGATCGAGGAAAGCAAAAGGTTTCGGATTAGTTAAAATTAAATAATCAACCATTTTCAAGGTAAGTTCGTGTAACTTAAAAATGTATGTGTATATGCTTGAATTGAATTGAATGATTGTGTTGTTATGTGTTAGATGATATATACATAATGAAATAGTTTTAAGTTGTGTAATATGGACAAATGTTGAATTTTGATGGGTTGAAAATAATAGTGCATATGTTGCAAATAGAATTTAGCCTGGACGGGTAATTCTAATGTAAGCCTTCTTGAGTTAGGTTATAAATTGGATTTAGCCTAGATGGGTAATCCATATTAAGCTCTTTAGAGCATATGCTATGAATAGGATTTAACCTGGATTAGTAATCCTACAGTAAAATGTATGACTCAAGGGTGTGCCTTTTCATTATGTACCCAATGGGTACTTTTGCACATGTGTATATTACCCGAAAATCCATTGAGATTCCAATAGTTCGACGGAAAGACTCTTGAAGATTGGAAAGATGAAATTAATAGAAGCTGGTAATGTGATGAGCTCATCTATGTTTACTTGATATTCATATGATATTATGTGACTAACTTGTTTGAATAAGTGTATGTGTTTAGGTAACTTACCTAAAAATTGATAGAATATGTATTTATGTGTGCTTGTGTTAATAAATAAGACCGATAAGTTTATTTCTCGTTATACGAGCTTACTAAGTATAAAATGCTTACTCTGTTTATTTTTCCCTATTTTATAGTGCTCAAACCTCGCGAAGGTTGGAAGTCGGTCAGAGCAGTCATCACACTATCCACTATCTCATTTTGGTATAATGACATGTATAAGCTTAGTTGGCCAATGTTGGCTTGTAATGGTTGTCTTGTAACCTAGCCATTAGAGTGGCTAATGATGGTCTAAGTTGGCTATTTTAAAGTGATGTTTTGATAATCACATAAGTGTTTATTATGAGTTGGTTTGATGAAATTGTGTTAGCATATGAGTTTATGACATGAGCAAGTTTATATTTATAGATGCATGAGATAATACTATATGACTGATGTCAAATTTCTTGTGAATATGATGTTGGATTGGTGGATATATTCTTGTAAGTTTTAGTGCAGGAAAATGGTAAGTTTTGGGTGAAAAATAAGGCTAGTAAATAGCTTTGTATTGTCCACATTGGCAAACACACAGGCGTGTGTCTTGGGCTTGTGTGACACACGGCTTGTCCCATGAGCATGTGTAACATCCCGAATTAGGGCCTAGTCGGATCAGTGGTTTGGAGACTACAAATCTAAAATAGAAATAATTATTTTATGATTACCATGAGGGTTATGTTATGAATGCATGCTGGTGTGAAATTTTCATGAAGAAATTCTATGCATAAAATGTCTAATTGCATTTTAGGGACCAAATTGAATAAAGTGCAAAACTTGCATTCTAGAAGCTTTAAGCATGAAACTGCATTACATATTAAATTAGAGGGTCCTAATTAGCAATTTGACCAATTTTGATAATTTTGGATAAAAATAGACATGCAAAGGAAAAATGTGAAAGAAAAACCCTAAGGGCATTTTGGTCATTTGGTAATTAAAAGATTAAAAAGGGAAAATAAGTCAAAATTGATGTCCGTCTTCTTCCTTCATTGCCGAAATTTGCAAGACACCATAGCTAGGATTTGTTTAACATTTCCAAGCTTGATTATGAGTGCATCCTAACACCGTTTTTAATATTCTTTGCATTTTTGAAGTTCTTGAAGCATGATCTACCCATTTCTAGCTATATTTTGAGCTAGGGTTCATGTATAAAATTTGACCCATGTGTAACATGCATGTATTTTGATGATTAATGGAGGAATAGGAATGTTTGATGCATGATAAACATCTCTTACTAGGTGATTTTTAGTGAAAACACCTAAATAAGGGACTTGTTTGTAAAAGTGTAAAAGAGATTAGTAATAATGTGAAATAAGAGAAAATTTAGGCTGATATAAGCTTAGTAAAGGCTCGGCTAGGCTTGGGTAACCAAGAAAATGCATGCATTTCATTTTATGAGTCTAGGGACCAAAGTGCAAATATGTAAAAGTTTAGGGGTCAAAATGTAAAATTTCAAAATTATGATTTATGGACCCATTTGAACAATGTGAATAATAAATAAGTTAAATTTGGCATTATAGATCAAGAAAAACGTGAACCGGGACTTAATCTAGGAAAGAATAAAGTACGCCACGATTAGGCTCGATTATCATCATTTTGTATCGAGGTAAGTACATATGCAAATAATGTGGTGTTGTAGTATGTTTTAATGGTTTAATATATTGTAATAAATGTTTTATTGTAATTATGAGTTATATGCTTACTGGTTGTTATTAAAGCATGAATGTTATTATGGTCGTTGTCCATGACGTTACGAGCAAGTACGATGGAGATACTATATGCAAATGAGGAAAAATCCCGTTTGAACCTTAGGAATAGTTTAGGATACAAGTGGCATGTCACTAGGAACAAAGAATTTCGAACTTATTGAGTGGTCCTGGTTCGTGAGATATGTGGCATCCGAGCTCGTTGAGAGGTCCGAGTTCATTATGGATGCAAGCATCTGAGCTCATTGAGAGGTCCGAGTTCATTATGAATGTGTTATATGTTATGTGGTAGCCTTGGCTACGCTTGTATATGTGGCACTTATGTGCAAGGTTTCCGCGTATCCAATAGTATTTCGAGAGTTCAACGGGTAATGTAATGAATGTAATGAGAGTCCCAAGAAGGACTTATGAAAGAGGTATGGTTATGGATACTTTACGATGAGTACAGGTATGTATGCTAAACCTATGAGTAAAGCCTTAATAAAGATTGATTTAGGATGAGCAAGTATATATATATGCGTATTATGAGTAAGCAAAAAGGTTTGAATGATGAAAAATCTTTATGTATATGTTGCTATGTTTCTGCATGTTGATTTCATACAACCATTTCATATTATTTGTATGTGGACTTACTAAACTTTAATGCTTACTCCCCTCTCTTTCCATCATTTGTAGTTCCACCAAGCTAGCTCGGGGATCGGAAGCTATCAGAGTATTTCATCACACTATCAAAAGACTATTGGGTATAGTGAAATTATTATTTTGAGTATGACATGTATAGGAAACTTGGTCATTTTGTGATATGTGTCATGCTATTTGGCCAAACTATGAAGGCCTATGATAATGATGATTCATTTTGTATTGGCCATGTGATATGGCTCATATTTGATTTTTAGGTTGTAATCTAATTACCCATGCATGCATGCGCTAGTGTTTTGATGGTAGGATATGTTATTGCTTAGTGAGTGCATGATAATGATGTGATATGTTGTTGATCGATGAATGTATGGTCAAATATGAATCTGGTGCTAAGGGATAAGGGATGACCTAATAGCTTAAAATGACTATATGCAAGAATGCTAAATTTGAAGTTATGGTAACAAGTTTAATAATGCATGAAATTGGTGCGGAACACCTTTAAATGGTACAACAAATGAATGTGCAATAGGATGACATTATGAAGATGTGAAAGTGCCATGGTGTGGAATATTTGAGTGCCTAAATATGTCATGTTGCATGTTATAAAGTATGTTTGAATGTATGGGTGATTGTGGGTGACTATTGCCTTGTAAAATAGCCTTTAAATGGTCCACATGGGTAGACACACGGGCATATGTCTATACCGTGTCGGACACACGGCCTGCCCCATAGGCATGTTGAATGGCCGTGTGTCCCTTGCACATAAAATTTCTAAGTCAGTATGCATGGTAGTAAACACACGGGTAGAGACACGGCCGTGTGTCTCAACTGTGTGGAGGACTCGGCCTAGCACACGGGCGTGTGCCTTGGCCGTGTGCCCCTAAATGAGCGATGACATCATCAACAGAATGTCCAGGTTTTTGGACACGGGCGATGACACGGGCGTGTCTAGGCTGTGTGAGCGACATAGGCTAGGGACACGGGCATGTGCTCGGCTGTGTGAAAACCCTGTAGTTCGAAATGAAAAATAAGTTCTAGAAATTTCCCATGGGTATGGGACACGGGCGTGTGCATTACCTCCACACAGGCGTGTGAGGCTTAAACCTAGAAATTTTCTTAGAATTTTCTTAAGTTCTCGGTTTAGTTCCATATTACATTTAATGTATGTTTTGGGCCTCGTAGCTCCATAATAAGGATAATATGATCTTGTTTGATCGGTTTCTAAATTTGGAATGAAATTTTATGACCCGTATTTTTTGAAAATACCTTGTTTATGTATAGCAATGCCTCGTACCTTGTCTCTGTCTTGGGTACGGGTAAGGGGTGTTACAACATGTGGTCTGGCTGTGTGTCCCCTGCATCTTAAAAATGAGAAATAAAATGCTCAGAAGGCATACGGGCTGAGACACGGGGGTGTGTCTCAGCCGTCTGGTTGACACGGCCTTGGACACGATCGTGTGAAAACTACGCCTAAATTTTGAAAATAAAAATTCTCCACACAGCTTAGCACATGGGCGTGTGACTTGGCCGTGTGACTTCAATTTCTTCATGTTTTGAAAGTCAGAGAGTTACATGGGTTAGAGACACAGGCGTGTGTAGTACACGGCCTAACCATACGGGTATGTCCATAGACCACACAGACGTGTGAGCCCTACACCTAGGAAATGTTTTGGAATTTTGCAAAAAATTCCTTGAGTTCCCGATTTAGTCTCGATTTGGGCCTCGAGGGTCCATATAAAGGACGATACGTATGATCTCAGTAAATAAATAGTAATTTACGTAAATTAATTGAAAAATATTTTGAATGTTCTGGTAATACTCTGAAACCCTACTCCGATGACAGATACGGGTTAGGGGTGTTACGTCAGCAGAATCATAAGGATCTTTGGAAGGATTTAGGATCGCCAATTCTGTTGGGACAAATTCCTTAGATTGCTATTGGTGATTTCAACGCAATCCTATCCCCTATTGAGAAATCAGGTGGTCTTTCCAACAGAAGGAGATGCCCCCATTTTGGTGATTTTGTGGATATGGTCAAGCTGCATGATTTAGGATTCATGGGACCTCCCTTTACTTGGCACAGAGGTGGCCTTTTTAAGAGGTTAGATTGTATGATGGGAAATGAAGCTTGCATTCACAACTTTCCAAATAGCTTGATTACTTTGTTAGAAAAATGAGTTTGGAAAATGCAACGGAAAATAAATTTTGGGAAAAACCAGAGTTTTAAAATTTTTTCAGAATAAGATCTTGGTTGTGATATCTAAAGTAATAAACACTTAATCAAAATTGTATCTTTTTGATTCGTCTAGATTAAGAACTTCGATCAAGTAGTCTTCTCTACTATCTTCAAGCTCACATTTGTTGAGTGTGGGCCTACTTCGAATCAGAAAAAATTTAACAAAAATTACTAGTGGGGTAATTTTATAATTTCTTTAAACTTTTGAGTCAAGTTGTAAGTAAAAAAAATCAATAGAAATTTTCTGGAATAATCTCTTCAGGGAATTTTCTCTCTACAATTTTCTATTGAATTCAAGTGTGTATAAATAATGACTCAAAACTTTCTTTATATAGGGAAAGTTTAGAGAGTTCAACTATGATTAAACTTAATCAATTTAATATTAAATTAATATAATATTTATCAAAATAAATATTAGATTAAATTTAATATTAAATCTTATTAAAATAATAGAATGTTTATCTACAAGATAAACATTAAATTAAATTTAATATTAAGATAATCACTTTAATATTAAATTAATAAAATACTATTAAGATAAGTATTAAATTAAAATTAATATTAAACTATTAAAATAATATTATTTTTCGAATAATTAATCTGAAAAAAATTCTCTAGAAAAGTCTTAGTAGGAGTGTAACTCTTCCACTACTCAATCACTGATGACCAGCTGTCGTCGACCATCGGGGCACCGCCATCGCAACCACCTGCACCACCATGTCCGATGATGCAGGTGGGACACCCTTATGAAACCCTAAGACGATAAGGTCTAGGACAATGATGACTCGACTGGTTTGGTCTAGCCATCGGTTGGATCGTCAGCCTGATTTCACATACTGGGCCTGATTCGACCAATTTTTGGGTCTCAGTCTTGGTTTTAAGCTCCCGGGCCCAATTTACATTCTTAAGTCCAATTTTCAAGTTCAATTACTTATTGGACCAATTTTTTGACTTGAAAATTAACTTTCAAAAATATCATATTAATTTTGAATGATTTTGACTAATTTAATTTTATTGGATCAAAATTAAATTTTCCAAAAATAACTTAGATTTTTCAAATTAATTTTAATGAAATTATTTAATTAAATTCTCTAGTTGAACAATTCTTACGACCACCTAATTTAATTCCACATCAAATAAATCTACTCAATTAAGTTATTCCTAAAGTTGAAGAATTTTATTCTGATTCAAAAGCAGTCCAATCGAGCTTTTGCTGAGCTAACGAAGGGACCAATTAGAGATATACAATTAGGCTCTAATGATTGCTATTATGTCCAGAAGCATTGTTCCGATAATTCGAAATTACTTAATCATGGAGTCAGTATACAAGATGTACCATGATTGAAAACTCCTTATTGTATACTCTTTACGAAAGCAATTTATCCAACTATTATGACCTCGTCATGTCTGTGTTAGCCTCATATGATATTCTTGATTCCTTTGAGTTAAATCTGTTCACTCAGTACAATCTTATTTTATCTCATTGTCACCATTGAGTCTTCTTAATGATTAATATGGTCTCTGTCAATAAATAACTGAGATAAATTGCTCATTCGAGAATAAGCAACTCGCAGCCATGTTCCATATTAATCAATCCACACAATGTCAATGAAAGGAAATCATTAAATCTTTAATTGAGCTATAAATTCCACTATTTCTAGTAAAGCCATGCCATACACAAGTCATGTACCCAACATACTGACTATGGGCTCGATCATCTTTAGAGGATAAGCCTCCACTTATATCAAAACACATGAGTTGCATACACATGGTCAATGACTAACTTAGGATTTAGGTAAATCACACCATGAACATCACAAGTTAATTAATTCATGTTGGGTCTAGTCCAATGTATCATTCTACCAATGAATACACGTGGAATCAACTACTTCGATAGCCAAGACTAGTAATCTCCCTAATTGGAATTGTAGATGATATAGTAATCATTCTTAGTATTTGAATAAAATGCTCACTTTGATTCTTTTATGGGATTACAAACTCATTTGGATTATCTACTTAGGTAAGTTGTCTTTCTCGCAATGTAAACATTCTTTACAATGCCGGTTATCTTCAGTGTGAACTTTAGACAATCAATGAGCTAATACTTGCTTTTCACAATTTCGCTATGCATGAAAAATATAAAATACATAATTTCAAAAGATATAATTTCAAAGACATAATAGTTAAATGTGAAATTAACTTTATTTATTTATTCATCGTTGAAATAAATAGAAAACAATTACATGTTTACTACAATATGAACACATTTCCTAACATACTCACCTTCCAAATATTAAGTCTGTAACAGCCCGATTTTGGGGCTAGTCAGAACAGTGGTTTTGAAACCACTAATCTGAGGCCAGAGGAATTATTTTTAATATTATTTTATGTGTTAAAGCATGATTATATGAGTGCATGAAAATTTTGGTGAACTAATTTTAGCGATTACTTGCTAAATTTCGAAAAAGGACTAAATCACATAAAGTGCGAAAGACTTGTTTTACTAGCTAAAAGTGTTAAATGGCTATGAAACATTAAATTAGAGGTCCTTAGTGAGTAAATAGACCAAAAATTTATTAGTGGTTGGACATGAAGCCTTAATTCATGGAATGGTCAAATGTTAGGTGACTTAATTGATAATAAAATTTTAACCTAAAAGGCTAGCTACCATCTTTTTCATTTTCCTTTCTTCTGCACCGAATTTCAGCAAAGAGGGGATTTTGAGAGCTCAAAATTTCAGAAACTTCTATCATTTGCAATTAAGTGATTTTGATGGTCATTTTTGTTGATTTTTGTGTTTTTGGAACCCTTATAACTTAATCTAGCTAATGAGGGGACTATTTTGCAAAATGGTTGAACGTGTAGGGTTTTGCCATGAGAGTATTCATGATTTTTGCTGAATTTTTATGGAAGAAAATGAATCTTGGTTGTTAAATAAACAACTTTTGTGAAAGGGGTTTTCATGAAAACACTTAAAAGGACCATTTTGTGAAGTTTATAAAATAGGTTGTAAATGTAAATAATTAAAAATTTTGAGTTGCTATAAGAGTAATAAAGGTTGGGCTAGGCTTGTTAAAGGAGGAAATTTGATCAAAAATCATTTTACGAGCCTAGGGGTAAAATCGTAATTATGTGAAAGTCTAGGGGCAAAATGGTAATTTTTCCCAAGTATGAATTATAGATTGTCTTGATTAATGTAGTGATTAAAAAAGTGAATCATTATAAATCAAGAAAAACGGAGTTCGGACCCAGACCGGGAGAAGACCAAGCTAGTAGACTAATTCAATCTAGTCACCCACTTTTTGTATTCCGAGGTAAGTTGTACGTAAATAATAAGACTTTATTGTTATTATGTATTGAAAAATTAATATGGCATAAAGTGTTTGATTATTGTTGTGAATATGCATGATGAAAACTGATGTAGTAAAAACTCCCAGTTGAACCTTAGGAATAGATTGGATATCCATGCCATGACAATTAGGTGATATGTGTGCTAGTGTAAGACCATGTCTAGGACATGACATCTGCCACATTATGAGAGCCAGTGTAAGGCCATGTCTGGGACATGGCATTGGCGTTGATATGTGTACTAATGTAAGACAATGTTTGGGACATGGCATTGGCCACATTATGAGAGCTAGTGTAAGGCCATGTTTGGGACAAGGAATCAACGTTGATATGTGTGCTAGTGTAAAACCATGTCTGGGACATGGCATCGGCATTGAGACGAGAGCTAGTGTAAGACCAGGTTTGGGACATGGCATCGGCCTCGACATGTGAGCCAGTGTAAGATCATGTCTGGGATATGGCATCGGCAATTTACCTACTTGTGTGAGGCTTATTGAGTATCCTTTAGTATTCCAAATGGTTCCACGGGTTATTTTAAGCTTATGATAAAGATATGAAAGGATATAATCATGTTGTGTGTAACACCCCGAACCCGAGACCGTCACCGGAGTCGAACACGAGGTGTTAACAGACTTTAAACCACTTATAAAAAAATTTCCCAGACACTGCCAATCTGCGTACTAGTCGCTTTAAAAATCATATCTTGAGTTCAGAAACTCGGAATCCAGTTCCGTAAATTTTCCCTGAAACTAAACTCATATTCCCATCTACATATTTTTTTCTAGAATTTTTGGTTGGGCCAATTAGTACAGTTTATTAGTCAAAGTCTCCCATGTTACAGGGATCGACTACACTGACCTTTGCACATTACGACTTGTATATCTCCCTGCACAGAGCTTCAATACTGATACCGTTTGTTTCTATAGAAACTAGACACAGAGAGGAATCTATACATATATGGCATGACTCCTAATTGTCTCTGGTTAATTTACAATGAATTTCCAAAGTCCGAACAGGAAATCCAGAAACCGTTCTGGCCCTGTCTCACGAGAACCTGAATATCTCTTAACATACTGTCCATATGACCGTTTCGTTACTTTCCTATGAAAATAGATTCATCAAGGTTCGTTTAAATAATTTATTCACTATTTAATTCCCTTCCTACTATTTTTAGTGATTTTCCAAATCTACATCACTGCTGCTGTCAGCATCTGCCTTTAAGGTAGACTTTACCTATTTCATAGTTTCCATGATTCAACTAGCCCTTTTAGCATAAATAGCACAAATTATGATAGTGATTAACCATTCCCATGGCCAATCCTTGTTAAGCATATCCACACCTCTCAATAACCATGTCCATACCAAATGATTATAACATTATACTCAAACATATATAAGCCATTTTCGCATGGCTATCCAAAATTATACAAGTCCAAAGGGTCCATGACCCCCAACAAAAAGGGTAGTCCTATACATACCATTTTGAAGTTCAACCAAAATTGTACCAAAAGGGGGGGCTTTGATAGTGTGGGCGACTTTGACTTCAAAATCCCGAGTCCGATAGCTGGAGAACCAAAATCTATAAAACAGAGAATCAAGGAGACGGAGTAAGCAATTTATGCTTAGTAAGTTTTGAGCAAGGGATTCCAGCACAACAAAAGTATAGCATTCATGTAGCTAAACGGATAATTTCATATGCACAATTTTCAATATCATACTTACTTCACATTACCAACCCTTTTATTCATACACAAAGATCAACTTAGCCAAAGGCCGGTAGCTCATTTATCAACTGAGCGAATACTTATTTGTAAGGGCTCAACTAATTCAAAGCACATACGAAACATACCTTAATGTTGGGATGTTTCAAGCGTATTAACTGAAATTTTTACAGCAAGATCATTCATTCCCAAATCACGTACCTTCAGAATTTAACCGGATATAGCTACTCGTTCAAATGCCTTCGGGACATAGCCCGGTTATAGTAACTCGCACAAATGCCTTCGGGACTCAACCCGGATTTAGTAACTCGCACAAATGCCTTCGGGCTTAGCCTGGAATTAGTATCTCGCACAAATGCCTTCGGATCTTAGTCCGGATATGGTCACTTAGCACAAAGCCTTCGGGACTTAGCCCGGACATCATTCAAATAACCATGCACATTTAACAATAAATCATGGCACATTCGTATTTCGTTTTCGTTAGCAAAACTCAAACACAAGACACTTATCATTCTTGCAATTTCGGCTCAATAGCCACACACAAAGAGCATGATTTTGATTTGCTTAAAACATGATCTAATCAAATCATAATTTAAGCTCTTTTACTCAAGAACTTACCTCGGATGTTGTCGAACGTTTCCGATAGCTATTCGACCACTTTTTCCTTCCCTTTATCGGATTTAGTTCCCCTTTGCTCTTGAGCTTAATTAAACAAATAAATTGATTTAATCATTTGAGCATCGAAAAGAGGAACACAAGGCACTTAGCCCGTATTTATACATTAGACATTAAAGTCACATATGTACGGAATCATGAATCAAACTCAACATTTTGGCTAATTTTCCCCCTTGGCCGAATTTTCTAAGCCAAGACAAAAGCATCATTATGCTTGCCTCTGACCGAATACATGCAACACCAATCTCCTTCCTATGGCCGAATATGCATGTCTATGTTGGGGCTGATTGCAACACTTAATACATTCTACAAGTATGGTCACTTGTATTAACTAAACACCATTTTGTTTCAAGTTCAAAACTTGGCTAATACACACATATATACACTAGTAAAGCATCCTCTCCCTTTCCATCAATTTAACACATGCATTACTCATTAATATACAAAAATTATATTCGGCCGTAGCACACAACTTGCTAGCCGATTCTTCTCCATCTAGCAACCAATGCACATATGTGCTCACTCAAAAATGCTAAAAAGAAGATTCAAGAATCATCAATCCACCATCACATGCATCATTAACAAGCTTCATATTTAGCATGCAATGGCATTAATACAAAATCCACCTAGGCCGAATATCATCCCCATGACATAGCAAAGATTTGAACCATGGGCTAATTAGAACTCAAGCTAGCAACTAAAAAAAACATGCATGAATCTCATGGCACAACCTCAAACATACCTTGATCTAGATACAAGTATGGCCAAACCTCCTCCTAATCCTCTTCCAAACCAAACATGAAGCAAGAACTCCTTCCTCCTTCCTTAGAATTTTCGGCCAAAAGAAGATGAAAAAGGATGAACAAAATTTTTCTTTTCTTTTCTTTAACTCACAGCAAGGGGGGGGGAAACAACCACACACTTTTTTTTTGTTTTCATCATATTCCCTTTCATTATTTTATGCCCATGCTCCTTATTTTATCATACTTCCCATGACACACTAACTCAACATGTTTATGACATGTTCTTGCCCATCACACTTGGTCTACCATGCTTGTCATGGCCGGCCACTACTAATAGAGGGGGGAAATTGACATGCAAGTCCCCCCTTTTTCAACATGCACTAATAGGTCCTTATGCTTTGACCTATCACATTTCAAAATTTTCTCACATAAGTCCTATTTACTAAAACTCACATGCAATCGACTAAATCGAAGCTTGAAATTTTCACACATTCATAATTACATATTCTAGACCATAAATATCACATTCGAACATTTCGGTGACTCGATTTAGCGGTCCCGAAATCACTTCCCGACTAGGGTCAATTTTGGGCTGTCACATTGTGGGTGGCACAGGTTCTTACTCGAAACTCATAAGATATGAGCTTAGTTATGATGCCTTAATGGTAAAGATGAAATTAAGTAATTTCTATCTATCTTGAAATCTTTGGCTTATACTTGTGATGTGTAAATATGTAGTAAATCTACCATTGTTAAATCAAGAATGTTGTGCTAGTTTATAAAATGCTATGCATTTAAAGATGCATGGTTGATGTTGTTACTTATTCACATGCAACTTACTAAGCTTTATGCTTACTCCCTTTCCTTTCATTTTTCTTATATCATCGCTAAGCTAACTCGGGGATCAAAGGACATCGGAGGCTCGATCACACATCAATTAGAATATTTGATATAGTTAGATTTATCATTTTGAGTATGGCATGTATAGGGACTTGGTCTTTTTGCTAAGTTTCATATTGTTTTAGCCAAATATGTTGGCTTGTTATGAAGGTTGATTCATTTTGTATAATGCCATAGATGATGGCTAATAATTATTATTGCTAAATGCATTTAATGAGAATTTTCATGGATGTGGTTATTGCATGGTTTGTATTGATAAGTAGGAGATGTTGTATGTGATAGAAAATAGCTCGGAATCGATGTGTGGCTGTTTTGGGTATGTGTTTATGCTTGGATTGAAGATGTTTTGTAATGACCCAAAATTCACGGGCACCGGAAAAACTAGTTATAGGGCCTCCGTCTTAGTGAACCAAATTCGTAAATATTTATTAGGAATATTTGTGAGGCTAGTTGTGTGTTTAATTAGGCTTTAATTAAGTGAATTTAGCTTAATTAAGAGAAATTAGGAAAAAAAAGGCTAAATTGAATAAGGGGTAAAAGTAGAATTATAGACTAATAAAAAGAAAGGGGGACCAAAATGGCAAATATACCATTCACCATAAATGAGGCAGCAAATGTTGATAAAAATCTAAGATTTTTATTGTTTAATTATTATTAAATTATAATGTATATAATTATTTTATTATATGGTAATTTATATTAGTTATAAATTAAAAATTTTATATTATATGAATAAATCAAAAATTTACCAAATGGATGGTGATGATATTGTACAATTGTAAAAAATATATATGTACATTTGTAATACTTATATTTAATTATATATTTATTATTTATTATTACTAAGTAAAAGATATTTATTAGATAAATAATTAAATTGTGAGATTTTTGTATAATAAACAAATTGGATAGTGACAATTGTAATAATGTAAATATATACATTTGTATTATATTTATTTATTTACTTGAAAATTAAGTAAAAGATAGTTATTAATTAAATAATTATATTATGAGATTTTTGTGTATGATAAACAAATTAAGTGGTGACAAATGTAATGTAAATATGTGTTATTAAAAGATATTTATTATAATTATTATTATAATTATTATCGTTATTAACTATATATATAAGATATAAAAGAAATGAAATAAAGAAAGAAAGCAAAAGAAAGAATAGCAGAAGCCATTCGAAAACAAGAAGAAAGAAAAGGGAAAGAAAAGAAAAAGGGGAAAATTAGGGTTTGAAGGTTTAAAGCTTTAATAGGTAAGTCAATTAAGTCATTTTTACTTAATTTTGATGTTTTAGAAGCTTTAGAATAATGTTTTGATGAAATTAAGTTGATACTTTAAAAGTTCATAGGTTTATAAGTATAGTTCATGTTGAACAAAAAGATGAGTTAGGGATTTAATTGAATGAATTTCAAGTTAGAATTGGTAAGGGATTGAATTGTAAAAGAGGCTATAAGTTTTGTGTTTGAAGGGCTAAATTGAAATAAATTTTAAATTATAATTTTATTATGAACAATAGACAGTTAAATGAAATATGAAAGAAAATTGAATAGAAATGAAGTATGAATTGAATTATAAAAGTAAATGAGTTAATTAGGATTAAATTAGAATTAGGGTATAAATTGAATAGAAATTCAATCATTTATTATAAATTAGTGTTGTAATTAATAAGTGTAAATTATTATTATTATTTTCGTAGTTAGCGAAGAACCCGAGGCATCGGCACCAAAAGGAAATGAAAAGTTATCGATGAGTAATCGAAAAAATCCGGGTCTGTATTACTATAATTCAAATCTATTTATTATTAATTGTTATAATTTAATTGATATGCATGGCAAGTAAAATTAGGTATGCAATTGAAATGATGATATTGATTTGAATGAAATTGATTCTAAAATGTTTATGGCTATTGAAATTGAATGTGAACAAATTGGAAATTAAAAGTGATTTGAATTAAGTAATTGAATAATTATGTGAATATTTGAAAGTATATTGATTGGAAACTAAAAGTGATTTGAATTGAATCAAATTGAATTGAATGAAGAAAATATGTGAGTATTTGAAATGTATATTGATTGAAAAGTAATTAGTGATTTGAATTTGATTGGAAAATGAATTAAAAATATGAATTAAATAAAAGTTAATTAATTTATGAATATGTGTGAATATGTGAATTGTGTATTGATTGAAAAGTGGTTTGAATTGAATCAAAATATGATTATATGTGATTATCTGAAATATGTATTGGTATTGAATTTTTTATTGATTAGAAAGTGGAAAAGTGAATTTGAATTGAATGAGAATTGAATTGAATGGTGAATGTGTATGTATAATTGAACCGTATATTGGTTTGAATATGAAATTGTAATTGAAAAGTGATCTTGAATTGGAAATGAAAGTGAATTGAGAATTAAAATACCCTATTAACTATTCAGGCTGAGTCGGATATAATTGCCATGCCATAGGATTTGGAAGAGTACGGGATATATTGGCTTTTCTGATCAGACACTTTATGTGTCGTATATCAGGCACTTTATGTGTCGTATTTCAGGCACCTCGTGTGTCGTATCAGGCACCTTGTGTGTCGTTTTAGGCACTTCGTATACTGATCAGGTACTATGTATAGTTTTAGGCACAATGTGCCGTACTGGTGTGTTTTAGTTGAAATTCGTGTATCCATCAAAGTCTGGGTTTGTTAATAAGGTGAATAACTAAAATGAGAAAATTAAATAAATTTGATTGATCATAATATTAAAAATATGAGAAAGAAATTCTGAGTTGAATTGTGAATGGAATTAAGATGTGAGATTTGAAGCATGAACTTAAGGTTCATGAATTTACTAAAATATCGAATTATTGATATTGAAATCAGTTGAATAAATGAAATGAGAAAATCAAATGAATTGATCGATTGAACTATTAAAAGTATGAGAAAGTGAAATTATGAATTGAAATGTGAATTGAAATTGAGATATCGAAATAAGAAGTGAAAATAGAATGAATTAGAAATAATGAAATAGTGAATGAGTTAGTTGAATATAATCTTATGAATTAATTATAATTATTTTTATTGAAAAATGTTGGTTTAAATAATTATTGAAAGACTAATGTTGTAAGGTTTTAGATATGGAATAGAATAAGTTATTGAATTAGGATATAGAAATAAAATATATGAAATAATGATTTTATGAAATGGTTATTGAAGAAATGCATGAAATGGATATTGATATAATAAGAAGATATATAAATTAAAATAAAGAAAAGCTATTTAAGATATTTATTATTAGAATAAATTTGAAGTTTAAATACATGAATGATTTATTGAAGGTAAAATAGTGGTAAGATTTAATTTGTATATATATATTGTTTTTACTTAAGTATTTGAATTATAGTAATACCACTGGGTGTATACTCAGCGTATGGTTCGTTTACAAAAATTTTGAAAAGTTGTATTGGAGATTACGAGTCTTCATCTCATCACATCTTCAAGCAACAAGAGGTTACGTTTTAAAATTTTTAATAGGATGGCATGTACTTAGGAAAAATTTAGTATGTCCTAAGTAGTAGTAATGGATTTAAATATAAATTTATTATTTGTCCACTTTTATGTTTAAATATAAAAGTAATTAGCCAAGAATTACTTTGGCACCAAATGTAATATTCCTATATCAGGTTCCTTAAGTCGAACATGGTATAGGGGTGTTACATGTTTGATGTTATGTAGGTTGTTACATGTAAGGGTGGCAAAAAGGCTTGGTAGATAGCCTTATTTTTGTCCACACGGGCAGACACACGGGCGTATATCTAGGTCGTGTGTGACACACAGTCTGCCCATGGGCGTGTAGTTAGGTCGTGTGTCCCCTGCACCTAAATTTGGCAAAACAGAATGCCAGTAGTAACCACATGGGCTAAGACACGGCCATGTGTCTCAATTGTGTGGAGGACATGGCCTTAGTACATTGGCATGTGCCCAGGCCGTGTGAAGTCTGCACCTTAAATGCGAAATTAAATTTGTCACATGGCCTAGCACACGGGCGTGTGCCTTGTCCGTGTGCCCCTAAATGGTTGATGACGTCAAAAACAGAATGTCTTGGTTTTAGTACATGGGCTAAGACACGGGCTTGTCATGGCCGTGTGAGGGACACGGGCCATGGACACGGGCGCGTGCCAGGCCGTGTGAAAACCCCTGTAGGTTCGAATTGAGAATTAAATCCATACGGGATAGGGACACGAGCGTGTCCCGATAGGTTTAGGCTGTGTGACTTACACAGGCCTTCAACAGGGCTATGTTAAAAGGACACATGGGCGTGTCACCCTTCCACACGGGCTTGTGCCCCTGTTTGCATTCAAAATTTTCAAAGTTTTCTAAAGTGTTTGGTTTATTTTTGAATCATTTCCAAAGTGTGTTTTGGGGCTCGTAGGTCCATACTAGGGACGTTAAAAGGAAGTTTGAAAGTTATATATTTGAGCAAAATTTTATGACCCGAAAATGTTTGTATGCATGTGTTTAAGTCCAGTAATACCTCGTATCCTGTCCCGGCATAGGATACGGGCAAGAGGTGTTACAAAGTCTGACCATAGGCCTTGTCTCCTATTCCTAAACTTGGAGGTTATTCTACCTAGAGGTCGGCCTTTTGGTTTTTGGTTGGGTGGGTCGAACATCTTGATTTTGAGAATTTTGTGGGTGATAACTAGAATTTTAGAGAGGATATATTTGATACTTTAGCCAAGCTCACTCATAACTTAAAGGAGAGAAATAAATCAATTTATGGACACATTACCACTCAAAAAAGATATTTGATTAATAATCTAGTCGATATTTAGAGGCTCAAATCTATTGGCTCAGGTGGAATTTAGGGTTAGACAGGAGTTGGAGAATATATTGCACCACAAATAATTTCTTTGGAAACAAAACATGAGATGCGACTGGTTAAATCTGCGGGGTCGCAATACTAAGTTTTTTCATACCTGTACTCTGCAAAGAAGGAAAAATAGTCACATAACTACTATTCACAATTCTGATGGTGAATGGATTACTTCCAAGCAATCTAGACTCTATTGAATCTAAGTCAAATAATTTTTTTCAAAATTTGTATGAGGAGGGTCCGGGGCCTTTTGGGGAGCTTACTTCCAAGCAGTTTTCTTTAACTTGATCCTATTGATATTGTGTCTGAAAATGAGGCTTTATAGGTTCGCGTAATTAAGTTGAAGTATTAGATGAATGAAGATTTGTCAGATTGTATCGCCTAGGATAGAAGTTTTTTTCTTTGGAGATCTCTTTAAAAAATTTGGTTGTTATTACGAAAGAAATTAATTTGGTCTGTAGGCAATGGTAATAGAATTTGTTATTGTGGAGAAATTGGATTCCAAATGTAGGGCCATTGCTTAGACATATCCTTGCTAATGTTAATTTTGATTCAGATTGTTTCTCAATGAAAGGGTCACAGAGGAAGGCTCATGGAGCCTTGTTTTGTTCTAGCTTTGGTTATCAGATGATGTGATACAGCGTATTATGGGCGTTCCCCACATACATATAAGGGGCTTGATAAAATCTCATGGTGCCACACATTAACAGGAGCTTTCTATGTTAAAAACGCTTGCAAGATTTTGAAGGAAGACGCTTGGAACTCGAGAGATGAGAAATGGAAAAGTGTATGGAAGATTCAAGGTCCACAAAGAGTCTATTTCTTTATCTAGACTGTCTTAAAGCAAAGACCCCTCAGTAATATAGAAAGAGTCAAATAGGGCTTAGTGGTTCATCCCTCTTTTCTTATTTGTGGCTATGAATCTGAAAACATTTTGCATATCTTTAAAGATTGTACAATAGCTAAGGATGTTTGGAACTAGGTTATTCAAGGTAACTTCCTAATGAATTTTTTCTCTAATAGTTTACACGATTGAATTCTTTCTAATGTGCAAGATAATACTGCAATTCATGAAGGAGGATCTAATTGGGCATGCCTTTTTGGACTACTTACTTGGCGCATTTGGAAGAACCATAATCTCTTTATTTTTCAAGAAAGATCTTGAAGCCCAAGTGAGATAGTCAAAGTTTCGTACAGCTAGGCTAAACAATTCTTTTCTTTTCTACCTTTAGTCATGAACCAATTAGTTGCTACAAACCCTTCTTTGAAGAACAAACAATTGAAAATTAGATCCTCATTAATACCGACAGTACGATGCAATTGGATTCAAGTAATACAACTTTTGGGGGAGTAGTGTGTGATGAGAATGGAGATTGGATCTTTGGATATAACCGATATCTAGGGAAGTGTTAGATTTTTTATGTCGAACTTTGGGTCATTTTGGAGGGCCTCAAGCTTATCCAACGTAGAGGTCATGACAAAGTAATAATTCAATCAGATAGTTTGGAGGTTGTTAAAGCCATTCAAGGAAGTATTTCCACCACATCGAACTTAGCCTTGATTAGATGAATTGAAACTATTTTGTCACAATAAAACCAATGGTTCTTGCGTTACATCCCTAGAGAAAAAAATCAATTGCAGATTGTTTAGCCAAAAAAGCTTTGGTCAAGAAAGAATATTTGCAGGTTTTTGAACTCCCCTTTACGGCGGTTCTAGCTTTTTTAGAAATAGACAAGGCAAAAGGTGTTTTTTCTTTTCAGAATATTTCTACGTAATTAGTTAGGTAATGGTTTAATGTCACCAAGAAAAAATTAAAAAAAACATTCTCATCTCCTTCATTCCATCACCCACCATTGAAGAAAGAAAGAAAACCTTATGTTTTTATCCAAGCATTCGACCAAGCAATTGAATAAGGTAACCAAGTTATTTTCTTAAAAAAAAATTTAGATTTATGATCATGAGAACTTCATTTAGCTAGCCCATGTATCAATTTGTTCAATTATTAAGTTTTTAGCAAGTTTCTATTAAAGCAAAATTAATGAATTAGACTTGAAATTGAAGAGAAATTAATGTCTCTTAAGGGTCGAAGGCTGACATGAAATGTTTATTTTGATTTGCTAATTGAGATAATGAAAAAAAAAGAAAAAGTGAGAAAGAGAGGAGTAAGGAGGAGGAGGACCAAAGAGGGAGGAGAAGAAAGCAAAATGAAAGAAAAAAAATGTGAATGGTGGTTACCTTAGGTGGGATGGATGGTTCAAGCTAGGTAATTGGAATCACTAAAATATAGACTTTTTCCGCACCTTTTTGAGCACTAATTCATGCAGTTCCTAAGTAATTTATGCCAAATTTTATACTTTTATTATAAAATAATTAATTTAAGCTTAGTTTATAGAATATTTTGAATTTTAGTTATTTTCATAATAATTTCACATAGATTGGGTTAATTTTAACAAATTTGCACAAAGGGTAAAAAATCAGCTCGGTAGTCACCTTAGGAGCACAATATGATGAATTGAAACCCATGGAGGACTTTGATTGAAGTTTTTGGACTTCCTCAAATCAATTGAGCAAGTAAATAGGGAGGATGGACAAACCCAACAGAGTAGCCCAAATAATCTCATATTTATTACCCAATCACCTTATTTTGGCTTATTTTAACACTTTCAAATCAACTATTGAACATTTACTAAATGCCATTCAAACCCCTCCCCTTTTCATGCATTCTATTTTTAGCCACAAGCTAAAAATAACAAATTCAAACTCCACCACTCCTTCCACTTTTATGACCAACCATAGGATGAGGGATTGACTGCTATTTTTAGTCAACTTGAGTTGCCAATCTCAAGTATAAATATCCCACCTCACTTCCTCATTTTTCATCCTCATTTTTCATCTCTCACTTTATACATTTTCTTTCATCTTTCTTTTTCTTTTCTCTTCTAGTTGCTTTCCAAATTCTTTCTTCCCTTGTCGATTTCGTCTTTTGAAAAAGAGCTAGCACACCCATTGGACCAGCAAAAATCAAGTGTTCGTGAAGGCCTTGGATCAACAAAACAAGCAGAGAAAAGGGGAGTGCACTAGTCTAGCTTCGAAAGATCACCGAGATTTTTTTTCTAGTTCCCTTCTCTTAATCTTTTAGTTAATGTTGTGATCATGATTATGAATATTTTTTGTGTTGATGTTCTTACATTAATTAAAATGACTTAAATTTTATTCGTGCTATGTTAATTGCATTCTATCCACTTGAATTGTTAAAAATGTGTTTGTGTTGTTATTAGGCATTGGTAAATTGTTCAATTAAATAAAATCATACCTATGTTATGCTTGCATTTTAATTTTAAGGTAACAGTTTAATTAATTATTAAATGGATTGAAATTATAATCAATTGAAACAATATTTAACTGGTGCATGTTTAATCTTCTAAGGTAGTTGAGGGTTAAATTAGAGGTGGAATTAAGCAATCCTTTAGCCTTGAATAACTTGTAAGATTATTGTGATTAAATTGTTTTAATATAGGAATATATTGTTACCTCACTTTATCTTATACTTGCTTATGAAAATTTGTTTAATTGTTTGAATTGACATAGAAATATGTTTAAGAGATTAATGGATTTAGTAAGTATGTGCATTAGTTAACAAGATACCGAGTTGCCGTGAAATTATTTGTAACAACATGAACATTATTCTAAGTTAAAGAATGAAGTTGATCTAACACATTTGTGTCATATTGATTAAACTTTATTTTTAGAAACCGTGCATTAAAATTTTATTTTCTTAGTTAATCACTTTGTTAAATTAGTTTTATTTTTAGATCACTTTTTCAAAATAACATATTTTTCATCACCAAATTATTTAATTTTACATTTCTTAAATATTTGCTTGCACAGTCCATATGAGTACGATAATTCGACATTACTTGTCACTTTATTACTTGTTAACGATTGCGTACACTTGCACATTTCTATCATTCCAGTAATTAGGAGGAAATGAAAGTTTTGAGGGAAAAAGGCTTGAAAAGTGGATCAAGGGAGACATGTGGAGTGAAAAGGGGGCTAAGGGAGAACGGTTGACTAGTTAAAGGAGGAAAGAATCTTTTCACTAAGGCAACTTTAGGGGGACAACACAAGGCATGTTGACCAAAGATTTTATGCTAAAAATTCTATAAAAAAATGAGATAACAGGGAATTGAATATGGGACCAAATGGAATATAATTATTCTCTTAACCACTAGACCAGTTCACTTGCTTGTTAACACTCCTACAATATTTATTTAAAAACATGGTGTGACATTTTTATTAAGGTTTAAAGCAAAATTGCACCAAATAGAAAATAATGTGAGGGAAAGGATTTGAACTCAAGCCTTCAAGGATAGATCCACCATTGCTTAATAACTAAACTTGATACTTATTTATTGTCAAATGAGTAAAGATCACCTTAGAAAAAAAAAGAAGTACAGGCATGACCACTCTCGGTTCACTAACCCAATTTCTACTAACCCAGTTTTTGGGATTTAACACTAAGAGTATCTTTGAAGAGATAATGTTTACCCAATGATTAGCAGAAAATGCACAACCACAAAATCACACATAAAAAATTCCAAATCTACTCCAGACCTATATGAAAATGCACATATAACCCTAATTGGCATGGTAACTGCATCCTAACCTTTCTACCAAGTTTATATGGGTAGAAATAGTTAAATAGTAAAAACCTTACCTTAAATTATCTAGTGGAGTAGGAATTCATAATCTTAAATGAGTACTGTATATCAAAGTGATCTACCATAAATTCATATTGTAAATTAAGTTTTTTTTACACTTAATAAACTTGTATTTAAGCATTTTATGGTTTTACTTTATGATTTTTTATATTTATTAGATTTTTATCTTAATATTTACTTTTTAGTGTATTGTGTGACCAAAATGGAAAAATCTTGTCTTTTGGAGTTTAATGATTAAAGTTAACTTGTACAGGAGGTGACTAAGACAATATCGAGAAGAAGCCTTGATGTTGTCCTCAAAGTCGTGACACTAGACCATTGGTGTCATGACAATAAAGCTATCTATCACTTTCGGAGTTGATTTTCAAGATTCAGCACGCTGCAGTTAAATTGGTGACAAAGCCGCAACACTAAGAGCATGGAGTTGATTGTTAAGAATGGAGCAATTTTGTCCATTCTAGGTCAAACTTGTTAGCACTATAAATAACTTTTTAAAACATGTTTTTAGAGTCTTTTAGCTTTTTCATTATTAGGTTAATTTTTGTTAGTGACTGTTGCAACTTTTCTTTTTATTTTTTCTGCTCTGTCTTCTTCTTTAACTTAAATGTACAACGACTTTCTTGTAACCTTGAGTTTTCACTTTCAATTTCAATAGATTTTAGTGAATTTTTATTCAAAAGTTACAATTGAGTAATAAAAGTTATGGAATCTTGTGTTCATGCTCCATCGCAGCAATCAAAATCAAGGACTTCATTAAAAATTTTGAGCAATTTCTAAACCCTTTAAATTTTTTATTATTTGATTATTTAAATGGGCATGGAAATTATTAGGTATTGTTTGTTAAAGATGAGCATGAACTAAATTCTTTGGGTAGTTGGGAAATTGAACTATTGAGCAATTATTTTAATGATTAAGGACTAAATTGAATAGAAAGAGAAACTTAGAATTGCTAACTCTAGGTAAAATTATAGATAAGTGAGACTGAGATAAGACTTTATCGAGTAGAAATGAAATTGTTCCCTTTTAGTCTAAATTAGATGGAGAGATGAACTTGACTAAATTGTAATTTGGTAAATTATTGATCAAGAGGTATTAATTTATTCGTTTAGAAAATTTTTTCCATCTAATTCCTGAATCCAAGAATTAGTTGTCAACACATATATTAATCAACTACAATTTTTGTCTTTGATTATTCATTTGTAATTCTTGAAATTTTTACAATTAAGCCCTTAGATATAATTTTAGTATAAAACCTTCAATTCAAGATTTACCGTACTATAAGTTGTTAAATAATAGTTATTTAGACTTTCTATTTTGCATGTTGGTTCCTTTGAATTCAATATTATCAACCTATCTCCTATGGGTTTGATCTTTGGAAGACTCCATAAAGTGTTTCACTGTACACTTTATAAAGATTACAACTCAACTTGCTACACTTGTAGTACACCACACATTTTAGTCATTGTTTGTAATTTTTTCTACTCAGTGTACGTACACCAAAACAAAAGCAAAGAATGAATCAGGTTTTTCCTACTTCACAATACTTGAATTGTCAACCAAGCCTTTTGTACAAGATTACCATGTTTCAATTTCATGATCTTACAGAAACTCACTCATACCAAATTCACATTATAACATACTTAAAGTTCTAATATTACGGCTCCCATAATTAAACATACAACAAATGGTAAAAAAATATACTTTATCATATCATATTTCTAACCTCTCACTAAAATATTCACAAGTCCAATATCCATCAAACTACATATTCACTTTCATAACTAAAACTTAACATTTCTATTCATATTTTAAATTTATCTAATGTAACACGTCTTACTCGTATCCGACGCCAGGACAGGGTTCGAGGCATTACCGGACTTAAACGTAAACAAACATACGAAACTGAGCAATAAAATTTCATCCAAATTTAAAAATTTTCAATCACATGCAAATTGTCCTTTATAAGGGCCTACGAGGCCCAAAACATACATTGGAAATAGTTCGGGATTAAACCGAGGACTTTCGAAACCTTTTCGACATTTAAAAAATTTTCTTGTTTTGGAGAGTCACAAGCCCGTGTGGGTAGGCCGTGTGGTCACACATGCCCGTGTGGCTTGGGATACGCCCGTGTCTTTAGTCCGTGTAACTCTCTGACTATGACGTCATCATCCAAATAAGATCACAGGGCCAAGTCACACGTCCGTGTGATTAGGCCGTGTGGCAAATTAAATTCCAAAAATTAAGTGCAGACTTCACACGGCCTGGGCACATGCCCATGTCCTAAGGCCGTGTCTTTCACACGGATGAGACACATGGCCTTGTCTTTGCCTGTGTGTTTACTACTGGGCATTCTGTATTGCATTAATTAGGGTGCAGGGCACACACGGCCGGACCACACGTTCATGGGGTAGACCGTGTGTCACACAAAGCCTAGACACACATCCGTGTGTCCAACCGTGTGGATAATTTCTAGGCTATTTTCCAAGCCATTTGCCACCCTTAAGCACTCACACACTTAAACCCACTTCATGGCATACAACATGTCACATTTATCATATGAAGCATAGACATTTTATGTTCTTAATAAGCCAATGTATAACATATTCTTGTTAGTAGGTTTACCCAAGGTATTCCACACCATTTTCATGGATAATCATCTTTGCTATTCTACTTCCATGTTATACATTTGTTCCACATTTATTACCATACACATTAATCATACTTTCCATCCATCACACTCATTATCATGAGCAACCACAACAAGCATAAACACATTTTGCATGCATGCATAATTAATTAGGGTTACAACCCAAATAATCAATATGAGCCACACTTCATGGCCCTATTCAAAATGAATCAATATATCATCACTAGCCATTACAATTGGCAAATCAATATGGCACATATACAAAAAGACCAAGTCCCTATACATGCCATACTCAAAATACTTAAATTCACTATACCCAAAAGATTAAGTTGATAGTGTGAATCGAGCTGCATCAACCTTCGATCCCCGAGCTAGCTTGGCGACACTGTAAGGAAATGGGAAAAGAGAGGGAGTAAGCATAAAGCTTAGTAAGCTTTGCATGTAAATAATAAGCAATACAAATATACATTCTTATATACATACTTAACATAACTTAGTCCATCTTATTCTCAATAATCATTGTAGTCATATCCTATTTCATTCAATTACATAATGTTCAATAAAACTCAAGATCATCATTCCTTTATTCTCATCTTACCGAAGTTTTATCATTTCATAATCTCAATAACTACGAGTTTGGCGTACATACCTATACCTTTTCAACATGATCATACCTCGTCATTTCTTTGACCAATCCTTAGACTACCGTTGAACCATTTGGAATACTAAAGATACTCGGGATTGTCATACACACAATAAGATGCCAATGCCATGTCCCAGACAGGGTGATAGATCCGCCTCGGGTGAGTCGAGTCGTATTAGTGATTGCCCAATCGTCGACAAGAAGTTACGTTAGGTTTAGTTGAGTTAAAGGAATGGCCGAAGAAGAAAGAAGGGTACGAACGAAATGGTAGGAATGAAATGGTATGAACGAAGGGATTTGAACGAATTGGTCGGTTTAGGTTCGATTTGGTAAAGAAGAAATAGGTTTAAAAGAAATATGGATTGAACAAAAAGTGCAAACAAGAACCAATACCGATATGGTATCGACCCGTTGTCTATAGGCCCTTTGAGTTAGGTTTAGGTTTGGTGAAGGAAACCTCGACCCACTATCTAACAAGATAGAAACCTCGGTATTGTTCGAATGCCACACTACGGGTAGTGATAAGTTCGGGTTCGACAAAGGAAACGGTTGACGCAGCTAGATCGCTAGGAAAGCCAATCGAATCTTTGAACAAAATGGAGAAAAAGTTGCCTCACAATTTTGGCAGCATAACATTAACAAAGAGTCAAAAGTTTTTTTAAACAAAGAAATGAACTAGCTATTTATAGCATTTAGAAGGCTAGCCAAAAAGCCAACTTAAACTAGCTGAATAGCCTTTGTTTTTAGCCTAATTAAGTTAGAAAATTATAGAATATATTTAGGAAAATTCCTTGAAACTTCTCAGCCACGGAAAACGTCAATGGATAGCCTCTTGAAGCTTCTAGTAGCTGAACAATTATGGAGGAGCTGAAATGAGCTAAATGGGCAAGCTTAAATTCGGCCAAGGGGGTGTACTTCATTAATTGGACAGCCTTGGTTAGCTGAAAAGTGTTGAGCTAATTAAAGGCAACTTGGAGCACCTCAATAGATCTTTAAGTGTGAAACCGAATGTGAGCAGCCTCCCTTCTATGAACACACTAAACCGAACAGCCTATAGGTGTGAAAGGAATGTTCAGCAAATGTGAAAACATTCAAATTGCTTTGGAGAGCTGATCGGACACTTTGAAAAGAACAAACAGCAGGTTGAGGTGGTTGTTGCAATAACCGAACCATCATGCCTCTTGGAGAAGAGAAAACAACATCTATCTAGCTTTAATGTCATCCCTACAATGTACCTGCACCTAAATTAATTTAGCTCATTAATTCAACTTAGACACATTAATTCCAGTAGCTCAAAGACACATTTAAATCATGTAATAAGCTAGGACAAATTAAAAATATGCTGGAACTAAGACACATTAAATTCGGCTGCACTAAATAACAAGAAATAAATTCGTCCTAATTTAGACACTTTAAATTGCTGTAGCATAACACATTAATTTCATGTTCTGATTTTTGGACAAATTAAATACTTTAATATTTGTTGAGCTAAAAGTAACGTGCAATTTATTTAATTAATTAAAAATGCAAAGCTGGAAAATTAAAAATGAGCTCAATTAAGCTGAAATGAGATATAGGTGCATGAGCTAGTGATGAGCTGGGGGTAAGCTCGTGAGCTAAATCCGAGATAGGTTCGGACTCGTAAGCTGGACTCGAGTTGGGGAGCTGGACATGAGCTGAATCTGAACTAGTAGCAAGTTGCGAGGTGAACTAGAAGAGTTAATATAAGCTTCCTTGTTGCGGCTGGGCTGAGTTTCATCCTAAATTCGAGCTACAAGAGCTGAAATAGAATCTTTGAAGGCCTTAGCTCGAACTCGGGTGATAGGGCCTTGTGGTAGCGTCAGATGATCTTTACTCGAACTAGCTGAACCGTTGGGCGCACTCGCATCATTCCCTCCTCTTCAAAACGACTTGTCCTCAAGTCGGAATCTGCATCAAAAAGGGATAAATCTGAAACATTGAAAGTAGCGCTTAACATTATAGTCACCTGGCAGATCAACTTTATAAGAATTGTCATTTATTCGTTCAAGAATTTGAAAAGGTCCGTCTCCGCGAGGTAGTAACTTAGATTTACGTTGGACCGGAAAGCGTTCCTTGCACAAGTGAACCCAAACCCAATCTCCGGGTTCAAAGACCATCCGTTTTCGACCTTTGTTTGCATTTCACACATAGGACTCAGTCCTAGCCTCGATATTTGCTCTCATTTTTTAGTGTAAATCTTTGACAAAATTCATCTTTTTCTTAGCATCTGCATGAACAAACTGATCAGTAGGCAAAGGCAATAAGTCTAAAGGTGTCGAAGGGTTAAATCCATATACAATCTCAAAAGGTGAAAATTTTGTCGTGGAATGGACGGAACGATTATACGCAAACTCAATATGTGGAAGACAATCCTCCCACGACTTCCAATTTTTACGCACGATGGCCCGAAGTAAAGTGGATAAGACTCGGTTGACGACCTCCGTTTGGCCATCAGTTTGGGGATGGCAAGTAGTCGAAAATAGAAGTTTGGTTCCTAATTTCCCCCACAAAGATCTCCAAAAGTGACTTAAAAATTTAGCATCTCGATCCGACACAATGGTGCGAGGGATGCCATGGAGTCGTACTATGTCCCTGAAAAACAAGTTTGTAACATGAACAGCATCGTCAGTCTTAGTACAGGCAATAAAATGAGAGATTTTTGAGAATCTATCAACAACTACAAAGATAGAGTCCTTCCCTGTTTTTGTGCGCGGTAGTCCAAGAACAAAGTCCATAGAAATGTCGACCCACAGCGCTTCAGGGATGGGTAGTGGCGCGTATAAACCATGGGGTTGAACCTTCGATTTAGCTTGCTTACATGCTATACACCTTTCACAGACCCGTTCCAAGTCCTTTCACATCCGTGGCCAATAGAAGTGTTCGTGGAGAGTGACAAGTGTCTTATTGACTCCGAAATGGCCCATAAGCCTGCCACTATATGCCTCGTGCACTAGTAAGTCTCAAACAGATCCACAGGGAATGCATAATTTACCTTCCTTGAAACGGAAGCCCTCGTACCTATAAAAAGTGTTAAAAACACCGTTTTCGCAAGTAACGTAGATCTCACCAAAATCAGAGTTATTAGCATAAGTATCTTTCAATAAAGCAGAACCTAGAATTTTGGAATCCAAATATGATAACAAGGTATACCTTATCGAGAGCACATCAGCCACTATATTATCTTTACCCTTCTTGTGCTTGATGACATATGGAAACGAATCGAGATATTCAACCCACTTCACGTGGCGGCGGTTCAATTTATGTTGGCCTTTGATATGCTTCAAGGATTCATGATCGGAATGTATGACGAACTCCTTTGGCCACAAATAATGTTGCCACGTCTCAAGTGCCCAGCTCCGCTGAGTTTCTCGCTAAAGTAAGCCACAGGTCGGCCCTCTTGTGTCAAAACAGCGCCGATTCCCACACCTGAGGCATCACACTCAAAATCGAAAGTCTTCGCAAAATCTGGAAGAACAAGTAAAGGAGCGTTAGTTAAGCAATCTTTAATTTTATAAAATGAAGTTTCTTGTTCATCACTCTAATGGAAAGAGGAATTCTTTTTGATGATGCTTGTAAGAGGAGCAGCGATAGTGCTAAAGTTTGGTACGAAGCGTCGGTAAAAACTTGCAAATCCATGAAAACTCCTAACTTGAGTGACACTCGTAGGTCTTGGCCAATCTTGAATGGCCTTAATCTTCTCTTGATTTACCTCGAGACCATTCGCGCTAACCATGAAACCTAGAAAGACAACTTTATCAGAACAAAATGAACATTTTTTAAGGTTAGAATATAATGTATCTTTTTGCAAAACTTCTAAAATAGATTTCAGATGTCTTACATTCTCGTCAATGGATTTGCTATAGATCAATATATCGTCAAAATATACAACATAAAACTTACCGATAAAGGACCTTAAAACGTAATTCATTAACCTCATAAACATGCTAGGCGCGTTGGTAAGACCAAAAGGCATAACCAACCACTCGTATAACCCGTATTTGGTCTTGAACGCCGTTTTCCATTCATCGCCCTCTCGCATTCGGATTTGGTGGTAGCCGCTTTTCAAGTCAATTTTTGAGAAAACCGTGGCTCCACTAAGTTCGTCTAACATGTCATCTAAGCGAGGAATGGGATGACGATATTTGATTGTAATTTTATTGACGGCTCGGCAATCAACACACATCCGCCATGTCCCGTCTTTCTTCGGCACCAACAGAACAGGAACAACGCAGGGCTAAGGCTCTCGCGTATGTAGCCTTTTTCCATCAACTCTTGGATTTGCCTTTGTAATTCTTTAGTTTCCTCCGGATTGGCTCGGTAGGCAGCTCGGTTTGGAATTACAGCTCTCGACAAAAAGTCTATTTGATGTTCGATCCCACGAAGTGGTGGGAGACCACTTGGGACTTCTTCCGGGAAAACGTCTTTGTAATCCTGCAACAAAGAAAGAACAGGAGAGGGAAGGGTGTCGGGCAAATTATTAGTAGTAATCAAAGTTTCCTTGTACAGAAGTATAAGAGCAGGTTTTCTCATCATCAAAGCTTTTCTCACGTCACTAGCTTTTGCAAAAACACTCATTTTCTTGATTTTATTTTCTTTTTCTTCTTTTTCTTTGTTGTTTTTCTTTTCACTCTCTTTTGTTTTCTTTTTCTTATTTTTTTCTTCTTTTTTTTTTTACAATCTTCCTTTTCTTTCTCTCTCATTTGTTCGACAGAAACTTTTAATTTCATTTGGTCATCGTACACTTGTTTGGGAGATAATGGTGGCAAGGTTACGTTCTTTCCCATGAACTTGAAGGTATATCGATTAGTGTACCCGTCATGTAGCACCCGCCGGTCAAATTGCCACGGGCGACCAAGAAGTAGATGCCCCACATGCATCGGTACAACGTTGCAAAGTACTTCGTCCATATACTTACCAATGGTGAATAAAACAAGTACTTGCTTTGTTACCTTAAGTTCTCCACTATCGTTGAGCCATTGAAGTTTGTAGGGGCTCAGATGCTTGGTAGTAGGCAAACCAAGTTTTTTGACCATCATGGTACTTGCTACATTGGTACAGCTGCCTCCATCGATAATGACGCTACAGACTTTGTCTCCAACTTGACAACGAGTATGAAATATATTTTCTCGTTGGAGATCATTTTCTGTGCCGTGGAGACTTAGACTTCGCTTCACAACAAGTAATTCGCCTTCCATGGGCTGTTCTAAGTCCTCCTCGACTTCAGAAGTCGATTCGAATTCTTTCTCTTCTTCGTCCTCTGTTCCAACTTTGCTATCGGCTTGCAACACCATGGTTCTTCAATTTGGAAACTGACTGGCTATGTGTCCTCTTCCGAGACACTTGAAACATTTGATGTCCCGATTTCGATTGAGCGATGTTTCCAGTGCCTTGCCTTTGTTAATTTCGGTGTTTGGTTTATTGGTTTTCGGAGGGGCAGTGGATTCTTTTCCTCGAAAGGCTGGAAGGCCTTTACTCGAACTTTGGCCCCACTTTGAAGTGTTAGAAGTGGAGAATCCTTAGCTTGGGCCTTTTTGTTTGAGTTGTTTTTCTACCTTGATGGCCATATGGACCATGTCAACCACTTCAAGGTAGTGTTGTAATTCCACTATGTTTGCTATATCTCGATTTAGACCGGCCAGGAATCGCGCCATCGTTGCTTCGGGATCTTCTTGAACATCCGCCCGAATCATTGTAATTTCGATCTCTTTGTAGTAATCTTTGACACTTTTGGACCCTTGTGTGAGATTTTGGAGTTTTTGGTGCAACTCCCGGTGGTTGTACGAAGGAATAAACCGTCGCCTCAACACCGCCTTCATCTTGGTCCACGTAAAAATTGGACATTCTCCGTTTCGCCTCCGACTAGTGGTTAGTTGATCCCACTAGATCATGGCGTAGTCCAAAAATTCTATAGCTGCGAGTTTCACCTTTTTATTCTCGAAGTAATTGTGACAATCGAAAACTAACTCTATCTTTTTTCCAACTCAAGATAGGCCTCCGGATCCGATCTACCTTGGAACGGTGGAATGGACAGCTTGATGTTCTTGAGATCATCATCTTCTCGCCTTTGACCTCGTTGCCGTGGTTGCCTTCGACGAAAACTAGCAGTGGACTCTTGTTCACTCTCAAGATCACTAAGGTTGTTTACTTCATCGTCTTGGACCCTTCGTCTTCCCCGATTCTGATTTGGCCTCTCCCGTCTTGGTCTAACCCCCTCGGGTGTTCTTTCACGTTGGTCATTCGTTTCAACTTGGAACAAACGGTCTTAGATGGGATTAAGCCTTCGATCTAGAAGTTGCTCCATTTTTCGTAATAAGGCTTGCATGTTTAAGTCGGGGACGTTGCGAACGGGTTGTCTTGCCGGACGATCTTCCATGTTGTGATCTGACTCTTGTGACATTAAAACTTTGTTAAAGTAAACCTCACCACAAAACCTCACAATCTCTCGAAAAGGAAAAGAAGATGTTTCTCTCACACTTGTATCTATACTCGAGATTAGGCTTTTACCTCCACTCTTTTGCACTTAAAACTCTCGTGCCTTTTACCTCTCTTAACCTTTTCTCGTGATTTCGTAAGCAGATTCGTTAAGGCTTAGTCCTTGGTCTAGGTGGTCGGTTCAAAAGGGGTAACAAGTGATTGATGTACTCGATTTAGGGTAGGCTGAAAGAGCAGGGAATTGGGTTAAAAGTATGGCGTGTATATGATTAGGGATAGTAGAATAGAAGATGGATCGGGACTGAATTACAATAGAACAAGTTTTCACTTCAAAATTTTTTTTCGGATTTTTTTTTCGAAATTTTTTTTAAACTTGTATAATTTTTTTTGTACTATATCAGCAAACTAAATACAATAGGAACACTTCTGTACGTGATTTTTTTTTCTTCGGCTGCGTAGATTTTTGTTTTTGTAGTAACAGCAACAAACTAATCAAAATGAGAAAACTTCGGTATACGAAAATTTTTTGTTTCTATAATTTTTTTTTCCGGATCCTACTTACTTGCGTACACTTAGACTAGCTCGGGGATGATTTCATCGCACGAACTTCTCGTTTTAGTAGCTCTGATACCAGATGATACGATTCACCTCGGGTGAGTCGAGTCGTATTAATGATTGCCCGATCGTCGACAAGAAGTTACGTTAGGTTTAGTTGAGTTGAAGGAATGGCCGAAGAAGAAAGAAAGGTACGAACGAAATGGTAGGAATGAAATGGTATGAACGAAGGGATTTGAACGAATTGGTCGGTTTAGGTTCGATTTGGTAAAGAAGAAATAGGTTTAAAAGAAATATGGATTGAACAAAAAGTGCAAACAAGAACCAATACCGATATGGTATCGACCCGTTGTCTATAGGCCCTTTGAGTTCGGTTTAGGTTTGGTGAAGGAAACCTCGACCCACTATCTAACAAGATAGAAACCTCGGTATTGTTCGAATGCCACACTACGGGTAGTGATAAGTTCGGGTTCGACAAAGGAAACGGTTGACACAGCTCGATCGCTAGGAAAGCCAATCGAATCTTTGAACAAAATGGAGAAAAAGTTGCCTCACAATTTTGGCAGCATAACATTAACAAAGAGTCAAAAGTTTTTTTAAACAAAGAAATGAACTAGCTATTTATAGCATTTAGAAGGCTAGCCGAATAGCCAACTTAAGCTAGCTGAACAGCCTTTGTTTTCAGCCTAATTAAGTTAGAAAATTCCAGAATATATTTAGGAAAATTCCTTGAAACTGCTTAGCCATGGAAAACGTCAATGGATAGCCTCTTGAAGCTTCTAGTAGCTGAACAATTATGGAGGAGCTGAAATGAGCTGAATGGGCAAGCTTAAATTCGGCCAAGGGGTGTACTTCATTAATTGGACAGCCTTGGTTAGCTGAAAAGTGTTGAGCTAATTAAAGGCAACTTGGAGCACCTCAATAGACCTTTAAGTGTGAAACTGAATGTGAGCAGCCTCCCTTCTATGAACACACTAAACCGAACAGCCTATAGGTGTGAAAGGAATGTTCAGCAAATGTGAAAACATTCAAATTGCTTTGGAGAGCTGATCGGACACTTTGAAAAGAACAAACAGCAGGTTGAGGTGGCTGTTGCAATAACCGAACCATCATGCCTCTTGGAGAAGAGAAAACAACATCTATCTAGCTTTAATGTCATCCCTACAATGTACCTGCACCTAAATTAATTCAGCTCATTAATTCAACTTAGACACATTAATTCCAGTAGCTCAAAGACACATTTAAATCATGTAATAAGCTAGGACAAATTAAAAACATGCTGGAACTAAGACATTAAATTCGACCGCACTAAATAACAAGAAATAAATTCGTCCTAATTTAGACACTTTAAATTGTTGTAGCATAAAACATTAATTTCATGTTCTGATTTTTGGACAAATTAAATACTTTAATATTTGTTGAGCTAAAAGTAACGTGCAATTTATTTAATTAATTAAAAATGCAAAGCTGGAAAAATAAAAAGGAGCTCAATTGAGTTGAAATGAGATATAGGTGCATGAGCTAGTAATGAGATGAGGGTAAGCTCGTGAGCCAAATCCGAGCTAGGTTCGGACTCGTAAGCTGGACTCGAGCTGGGGAGCTGGACATGAGCTGAATCTGAACTAGTAGCAAGTTGCGAGGTGAACTAGAAGAGTTAATATAAGCTTCCTCGTTGCGGCTGGGCTGAGTTTCATCCAAAATTCGACCTACAAGAGTTGAAATAGAATCTTTGAAAGCCTTAGCTCGAGCTTGGGTGATAGGGCTTTGTGGTAGCGTCAGATGATCTTTACTCGAACTAGCTGAACAGTTGGGTGCGCTCGCATCGCATGGTCTTACATGGGATCTCACATCAATGCCATATCCCAGATATAGTCTTATATGAAATCTCATTTTGATGCCATGCCCTAGACGTGGTCTTACACGAAATATCGTATCAGCGCCATATCCCAGATATGGTCTTATATGATAACACATACCGATGTCGATGCCATATCCCGAATATGGTCTTATATGGGATCTCATCAACCAAATGTCGTAATTATTTGTATCCTAAGTATTCCTAAGGTTCAACCGGCTTTCATCACCTCAAATCCTTATCGGACAACATCAATAATATTCACAAATACAAATATACAATTCATGCAACATTAAATGTTAAATACATAATAAAATGCTATATCAATTACACACAAACTTACCTCGGTACAAAATATGGACAGTTAATTTGATTTAGTCCAAGATCTTGCACTTTCCCCGGTCTAGGCCCGGACTCCGTTTTTCTTGATTTTCAAGCTTGAAAAGTTGAAGAAACCTAGCTATGGTGACTCTTCAAATTCGGCGCAAGCATGGAAAAGATGAATAGATTTTGGCTTTATTTTCCCTTTTAATCCATTTATTTACAAAATGACCAAAATGCCCTTTAGGCCTTTCTTTAAAATTTCACCCATGCATGCCCATTTTTATCCATAAAAATAAAAAGTGGACAAATTGCTATTTAAGGACCTCTAATTAATAATCTAAAGTCATTTCATACTTAAAGCTTTTAGAATCTCCAAAATTTACAATTTAGTCCTAAAATTCAAATTGGACACTTATTCACAGAATTTCTTCAGGAAACTTTCACTCACTCATGAAATCATGCCATAGACCTCAAAATAATCATAAAGTAAATATTTCTACTTCAGATTTGTGGTCTTAAAACCACTATTCCGACTAGGCCCAAAATCGAGATATTACATCTAACAAGGAAAAATATAATAAGTTTCATCATAAACATAATTTCCAAATTGCAAAAGATGATAGGAAGCTACTCCAACGCCTTTACTCTACTATTTTCTCCAGACCTTTGCTATGACCTTTTCTAGCAAGCTCTTTCTCTCCATAATTCATACTAAACAATATTTTTTTACAAAGCAAATTTAGCATTAAATGGTCATACTAATGGCTCAACAACCATTTTAAAGTAAACAAACATGAAATGAGCTGATGGAATGTTAAGAAAACACAAATTCTTGCCAAAAGCATTTCCTTCTCTCTCTAGCTCAACATTCTCACACTAGAATTCAAACTCTATGTGTTTGGGTGATGAGAATGGTGATGATTTTTTATGCTAATATGATTTCTACAAGGTCATTTTGTAAGAAAATACAAGAAAATAGTTAAAGATTTAAGGAGATTTGTGTAGGATATAAATAAATAGAAGAAAATGGAAACTTTCTGGTCGCCATCCAAGCTTGCTGATATGGAGCGACATAGGGTTCCTTTTCCCCTTTTATTTTTGTTTCTAGTACTTAAAATACAAGGCTTGTGTCAAAAGTCAAAGAGTCAGGGTCTGTAGTCAAAATTGATCATTAATGGCTAATTTTTGGTATTTAATTTCAAAAATCATCTCATTGGCACACATCACCATAAACTTTAATATTTAATCATATTTAGGTTCCAAATGGCTAAAAGCCCTCAAGAAGAAAAATAATATTTCACCCTTCAATTTATATTTTTATCCGATTAGGCTCGAAACTATAAAATAGTTCAAAATACACTCCAATGACTTCCCAATAATTTGAAAGTAATAAAATTTGATAGGAAATGAATTTTTTTTATCGGATTTACTATTAAAAAGTTATTAGAAGAATCTCGTACGGAATATCGAAATAAATTGAGGCGTTAAACAAACCATCAATATAAAGCCTCACAACTGTTTGATGTCACATCCTTCATTGTTAAAAGTTTATACCCACGCTACATGAACCGATGATGATTTTTCTATCAGAATAACCGTCACGACTGTTGGTATATAATATTCAAACTTGAACAGACGAATTTTTGTTTTCAGTGACGATTTTTTCGTTTTAATCAGTCTGCTTGTAGTGGTTATTAGTGTTGGGGTATTCTTTTGTTTCCTTTTGCTATCATGTTCTTAGGATTTTATTATTAATAAAATTATTTTGATTGAGCAAAAAAAAATATTAGAATAAAAATTGATAATTTCAATTTATGTAAATTAAACTATTAATTTAGTTTACAAATGTAATTTTATTAATTCTTCTTAAAATATACATAATGTAAGTGTGGATTACTTTCATTTACTTTAACTAATTATTCTGGGTTGACAATTTCGAATTCAACTTAAATTCAGTTTAGTTTTAAAGGATTTGGATTGAAAATTTTTTATGGTAAAATTAAATTGAGTAAAATTCTCTATTAATTTAATTGAATTTTTGAATTTGATGTAGCACTATATATTATTTGCTGGAGAAATTTTATTCGTTTAAAGTCGATGAGTACAGCAAAGTATCTCATTGAAGAAGTTCACACCAACTCCCAAAGGAGATATAATAAGTATGGGGGGAATTCAGTATAACAAAATCCAGCACAGCAGGATTATTATGGAGCATAACGATCGAGCGAGCTATTAGTTCATTACCGATGCCATTCATTCTCACAACTGATGCTGGTGATGACGAGTGAGCTAGGAGGCTTTGCTGCCGCCGTATCCATCACAAGCTTGAGAATGAGAAATTTCTTGTAAAGATTTAAGATGTGAATGCAATAATCCTTCACTAGTATTTTTGTTTTTCTTGATTTCTTCGTCAATTCGAATATCGTCTTCTACAAGTAATACGGTGTTTTGTGCACCATGAGGGCCTGGTACAATGGCTTCCTCGACTTTTACATGTTCATCTATGCTAAGTATTTCTGTTTTTTGAACCGTTTTCTTCGCTCTCTTCTTAATGAAGCAGAATAGAGCAACTGAGAGGAATGCGAAAAAGAACAGACCGCCGATAGAAACAAAGACAATGACTATTACAGTTGAATGATGTCCGGATGGTGGTGGTGGAGGCGGAATTACATGAGGTGGTGATGGTGGAGAAATAGAGTGAGGTGGTGGAGGTGAATGGAATGGATGATGGGGTGGTGGAGGCACAATTGGCGAGGGTGGTGGTGGTGTCAGAGTAGGAGAGGGTGGTGGTTTTATAGCAGGAGAGGGAGGTGGTTTAGTAGAAGGTGATGGTGGTGCCACAGTAGGAGAGGGAGGTGGTTTATTAGGAGGTGATGGTGGTGCCACAGTAGGAGAGGGAGGTGGTTGCGTTGCGGGTGGTGTTAGATGATGTGGCGGTGCAGGCACTGAATGTGGTTGTGGTGGCGTAATGGGGTTATGTGGAGCCGGAGGTGCTTTTGGAGGGGTTGGAATATAATGGGGTGGTGCCACTTTTGGAGATGGAGGTTTATAAGGAGGGGTCAGCTTTGGGGGGGATACTTTTGGAGGCAGTGGAGTACCATGGGGTGGTGACAGAGGAAAATATGGAAAATAATTGGTCCTAATAGAGTTAGAAGCCATGGTATAGTATGTCGCGTGATAATGGGAAGTAGTAAATTCTGTTATGGCATTATGAGAGACAGAAAGTAAATATATATAATAAAGAGAGAGAGGCAGAGATGTTAGTCTTGGTTAGGCTAGGCTTTAGTCTAGTACATGGTTTGATGGTTTTGCATACTTCTAAGGTTTTAGTTACTTCACGTTTATGCTAAGATTGTTGTTGAGTTGTCATTGATTGCATTAAAAAGCACTCCTTGTATTGTAGTTGAATTTAAAGAATTTAGTTCAAATTGCTCTGATTGTTGTGTTTTACTACTTTATACGTGGACCAAATATGCTCAGATTTGCAATCTTCCCAAAATTAAGGACTAAATCAGATTAGGTTATGTATCTATGCATCAATGTGAGTATATATATCTCACTAAGTTATATACGCTTTAAAATGTAAATGAATTGTAATTTCTAATAGGTAAAAGCATTATATTTAGGATTTACAACACAAACTAAGTTAATGTTTTTCTTTCTACAAAATATCTTTCGATTGTTTGATATGATATTTTGATCATTTTATTCACCTTCAATCTTGAATATACCATCTTAACATGATTGTATTACCTTAGAAAGAAGGATGAATGACTGAAACCATCTTAGACTTTGCTAAAATCATTTTAAAGCCTAACTTTCAACATCAATGAAGTAGTTTAGAGTTTAATATATGATATTAGTTTTCTTACTCGTGTGATGTATGGTTAATTGTATTTATAAATTTTAAAAAAATTAAATTATTTTTATTTTTTAAAATTAAGTAATATTATAAAATGTAAATTTATATTATTTCACAAAAATATTTTTATTTAAAAAAAAATTTTAGTTTAAAAAAATACTTTTTACATGCGGTAAACATATTGTAAAAACATTTTATCCAACTATTATATATTATAAAAAAATTATAATACGGTATGGATAGTGTTTAATTTTTTTAAAATAATATTGTAAGGAAAAATCATTGTTTTTAAGGATTGTTTAAAAATAATTTAATTCTATTGTTTAAAAAATATAATTTTTTTGTATTACGTAACTAATCAAATTCTGTTTTTAAAATTTAAATTTTTATTATTAAATTTTAACTAAATATTTAGAAAATTAAATTAATTAGGAGTACTCGTTCCCAATTAATTATTCTCTAAGTTAATTTAATTGAAAATTTTAAAATAAAACTATCATTTATGAAGTTTACATTTTTTTAATGTTATAATTAGTCTTAACCATGTTATGTAACTTTTAAGTTTTGGAAAAATAAGTTTTAAATAAGTTATAAAGTATGCATTAAATAAATTATATAAGAGTATGCATTAAATAAACATATATATTTAAAAAAGTTTTACTAAATTTAAGTTATAAACTATTAGAGGAATTGTTTTATTAATTATTTAATTGTATATTTCTGTAATTATCTTGTTAGGTGCTGTAAATATTTTGAATTGATAACAAATCCCATAGATTAGGTAATTAGTTAGATTTAGAATATTTGATTCGCTATTAATTGAGATTTGGTCAAACAACCCAATCTCATCTTGTATGTATATATATACCTTACCTTTAATCAATAAAATCAATACATTGTTCTCAACATCTTTATGGTATCAGAACACCCATGTTTCTAACCTGTCTTTTCCCCTTTCTCTTTTCTGTATCTTTTTTTTTCCTCTTTTCCATGTTCTTCTTCAACCATAATAGATTCAGAAGACATCTCTGCATTTTCCACTACTCGTACCATTATTCAAAATATCCAAGAACCAAATAATCAACACTGCAAACATCACAAAACTGATAAAAAACCAATTACGTTACGTGGAGCCTCCAAATAAGAAGGTTATTAGAATGATATTATCTTTATCGCTTTCTCTATGGTTCTCTTCCCAATTCCACACCAACTATCACAATTGATGGTAAGTCGACTCCAAATTTAACATACACAACATGGAAAGACCAGGATCGTCTTCTTTTCAATGCACTCCTTGGTGTTGTCTCTCTACCCATTCATCCTCTTCTTGCCTCCACCACCACCTCTTAGGAGGCATAGATCACCTTGGCTAATACCTATGCCAAACCATCTCGTGGTCACATCAAACAGATCAAGGATCAATTGAAGAACTACATCAATTAACTCTTTTTGTGCAACCATAGTTCAACGATCCTTACATCGAGAGCGTATCTTTCAATAACCTTCCTAGGTGTTCCCTTGACATGCCAAGCTTTTTTAAATCGCTACTTGGCAGTACTTAATAGCAGAACCTTACTCGTGGTCTATACACAAGTCCCCTTTCCTTACTTATGTACAAGGCATTATCGACACATCATTACCCCAACAAATCTTAACTAGGTTATCACCCTACACCCTATTGGCTTTTATTATTACTATTTTGGCGGTCTGTTTCCCTTTTTTTACTATTTTTTCCTTGTTTGATGAATTTCCTTAAAATCCACTTGTTAACACTTACATTATTCTTTTAACTCTTTTTCCATGAGCGTGATTTATTTTAGTTATCACCTTGATGAACTACCCTTAGTTTAGTGTCCCAACGGATCCCATGTTGCCATTTTCGAACTGTGGTCTTACACCTGAAATTCCCACGTTTAATGTCTTGGCGGACTCCCCGTGTTTATTGCCTCGACGGACTACCCATGTTTACTATCTCGGAAGACTCCTCGTGTTTTCTATCTCGACAGGCTACCTCTTGTTTACCATCCTAGCAGATTACCTCATTTTTTGTCCCAACGAACTACCTCGTGTTTACTATCCCAATGGGTTACCCCGTGTTTAATGTATTGGCGGACTACCCCATGTTTACTGTCCTTAAAAATTCTATTAGTTGCCATAGTCGAGTTATGGTCTTACACATTAAACCTTTTTTGAGGTGTCGCCTCATAGGACCTTACCATTGTCACGATATTGCTCCAAAAATCCTACTGATCGCCGTCGCAGTGTTTCTCTATGAAACCTAATGATCATCAATACCGATCCATCTCATATCCACCTTGATGCTCAAACAATGAAGTTTCCCACCACAAGGCCCGGAGCTTCGCACATCATATTTTTGTATTCAGCAATACCGTATGACGGTATCTCAATGGAAAATTGTAACACCACTTACCAGTGTCCGACATCGGGACAGGATATGAGGTATTATCAGACTTTAACATAAGCACTCGGCCAAAACAGGGCCATAAAAAATTTTTGTTCTATTTAAAACCTTTCGGTCTCAAGTACAACATCCCTTAAATGGGCTTAAGAGGCCTAAATCATACATTGAGGTGGTTCGGGACTAAACTGAAGACTTTGGAAACGTTTGAGGACTTAGAAAATTTTCATCATAAAGCACGGCCACATGCCCGTGTGGAAGAGCAACAAGCTCGTGTGGCCATTTTGAAGTCAGGCCGTGTGTCCCAGCATCTTAGTTTTGAGAAACAGAATGCTCAGAATTGAGCACACAGGCAGAGACATGGGCGTGTGTCTCAGCCGTGTGTGCTACATGGCCTAGAACACGGGTGTGTGTCTTGGCCTTGTGAAACTTGCACCTAATTTCGAATTGAATTAATTAACCACACGACCTAGCACACGGGCGTGTGGCAAGGGCGTGTGCACAAGTCAGAGAGTTACACGGGGTCGTACATGGCCTGTAGCATGGGCATGTCCCTTTGACCACATGGGCGCGTGAGCCCTGCACCTTGAAAAAATTTTAAAAATTTCACAAAAATTTTTAAGTTCCCGATTAAGTCCCGATTCAAATTTAATGTTCATATTGGGCCTCGAGGGTCTATTTAAGGGGTGTTATGAATGATTTTGGAAAATTAATAGTAATTGACTTGAAATATTTGCAAATGTTTTGAAAACTTTTGGTAACGCTTCGTAACCCTGTTTCGGTGACGGATACGGGTTAGGGGTGTTACAATTCATCCATGGCAAAACTTTGATACTTTGATAAGTTTTCAAATTAATCCCCAAAATAGATAGATTAAACTATTCCGATCTCAAAAATATAAAAATTACTAAAAACGAGACAAGAATACTTACCCAATTAGGCTAAAAAAGCTTGTTTTCTCTTTCTTTGGGTTTCCATATATTTTTAGGGAAGAAGATGATATAAAATAAGATGATATTTCTATTTAAATATTTATCATCTTTTAATTATTTTGATTTCCAATTTAGTCATTAACCTTTTCTAATTTTTTCATGGATGAATCACCAAAAATATCTACTAACTTTTCTTTAATGGTATAATTACCATATAAGGACCTCAAATTTTGAATTCCATAGCTATTTGATCCTTCTAGCTATTAGAATTCAACTTTTGTATTTTATGCAATTTGGTCTTTTCCATAATTAGGTACATAATCTATAAAATTTTCTTATCAGAATTTTCATATAACATTCCTATCATAGTATGGACCATACAATAATATTAAAATAAATTTTCTTTTTGACTCGTATTTGTGGTCCTGAAATCACTATTCTGATTTCACTGAAAATGAGCTATTACATGATATGTCGTATAGTGAGGAACCAGTTAAAATTCTGGCTCAGGAAATCAGAGAATTGAGAAATAAACACGTAGCTTTAATTAAGGTTATTTGGCATTACCACAAAATTGAGGAAGCTACTTAGGAACCAGGAAAAGCTATGAGATTGCATTACTTGAACTTATTCTCTAGTAAGATTTTTTAGGATAAAAATTCCTTTTAGGGGAAGAGTTGTAACTGCCCATTTTCAGTGGTATCGAAAAAATGGTTTCAAGACCATAATTTTGACTAGTTTGTCAGTGTTTTATTATTTATTTATTATTTATAGGGTTAATACAAGGTTGTATTAAAATTTGATTAGAAAATTTTAACGCTTATATAGTTAATTAAATAAAAAGGACTAAATCGTAAAAACTGAAAAAGTTAGTTCATAATAGTTAAAGGTGTTAAATGGCTATAGAAATATAAATTAATGGATTTAAATGGTAAATATACCATATAGATATATAGTTGACGGTTATGGACATTGTTTTGTTAATTGTTAAGTAAATATTTAAGGGTAATTTAGTAATTAATCAAATAATGTCATAAACAAATATGTAAAAAAATTCTATTATCTTCTTTCTTTCTTTTTTGAATTGAAAATCACCATTTTTGGTAGCTTGAGAATCAACCAAGATTCGTTTTCATGCATGGTATGCAATGTTTTCCCTTTTAATGATTTTTATGTTTTTGTGATCGTTTTAACTTAATCTAGCTAACCTGGGGGGAAATTTGTAAATTTTTAAATGTTATAGGTTATTTCATTGATGATTTTAAATTTTTTTGAAGTTTTATGGTAGATTATTAAGCTTGGTTGTTAAATAAGACTATTTTGTAACGTAACTTTTAGTAATTTTAATGTTTAGGGATTAAATTGTTAAAGTAGTAGAACTTTATGGAATTATTGTTAAATTGTGATAATTTTGGGCTTTAGAGAGACCTTAATAAATTTATATAGCATGAGTTTTGATTAAATGTGAATAATTTGTAAGTTTCAGGTTTATAGACTAAATTGCATAAAGAGTAAAATGTTGGGGTAATTTTGTAATTTATAATGAAAGGGATTGTAAACTTAAGTTTAACTATTTGAGATGTTTGAATGGATTAATTGAATGAAAATTATTATTTAGATCAATAAAAGAATCAATCGGACTTAAATCGTGGAAAAGTTAAATTAACAGATTAGTCGCCAACATCGTATTCGTAACCATTTTTGTTTAGGTAAGTTCATATATTGTTTAAACTTATGCACTTGGTAACATGTTAACTATTAGTCATGTTAGGTATAGTTAGATTGAATTATGTATGTTGATCAATGATTTCGGACTAAACTGTGATGCTGATTAAATTGACGATTATGTTTGGAAAATTTGAAATATATGGATGTGAGCTTGAAATGGTATAGTGAAAATGGAGTTAAATGATTTAGTTATGTAAAGTGGCCTATATGAACCTCGTGAATACTTAAGATATAAATGACATGTCATTAGGGGTTATTTACAGTTCCGAGTGCTGGTCTTGGATGTCCTACCGATGGTTGAGGTCCTGCATTTGTTATGGATTCTCCACAGCTCGTGTGAGCAGCATCGTGTAGCCTAACATTCCAACCCACAGCTCGTGTGAGCAGGCCCATTTCACATCTCGTGTGAGCATATACGGTTATAGCCACAGCTTGTGTGAGCATTTTCTTGAGTATCTGATATTATTTCATTTGGTTCAACGGGTGATAAAGGTTTAAACAAATGTGTGTGTGTGTGTGTATATATATGAAATGTTGTATGATCTTTGTGAATTGGAAAATGTTGGATTGAACATTTGGAATGGAAAAGTTATGGTATTAGGATATATGAAATGAAATGTGTACTTGACATGTTTATTATTACATGTTCCATGATATGTTGCAATTATACGTTTCATTGTTATACTTACTAACCTTATGAGGTTTGTGTTGTATAGGAAAGAAATATATGCTCATGATTTAATGAATGAATTTAAGCATGAATGGTTTGAATATATACATGTTCAGTAAGTTTAAGTTTATGTTATACGAGCTTAATAAGTACTAGTTGCTTACGCTAGTTATTTTCTTTCCTTATAGATTATCGAAAATCTCGATCGATTGGAAGACCAAGTCAAAGCACAGACATTATCCGCTCTTCAAATTGGTAGAATTTTTGTCATTTTTATGTTAGGTTATAAATGACATGTACTGGGAGCTATTAAGTTCTTTTGTTATTATGTTGTTAAAGCTTTAGTTTAAGCATACTTGTGGATGTGTATATATCTTTTGGTTTTGCCTTGTATATGTCCATATAGGTGCCTTTAGTTATGTTGTTTATGCTTCTTGGAAATGGTTGAGATATGGTAAAATTACATGTGAATGGAATGGATGAATTGGTTGTTTGGCATGTGTATAACGTAAGGTTTTGTGATCTTTGAATGTAAAATTTAGTTTAGTGTATGAAATGTGGTGCCAACGAGGGCATATTAGTTAGATACTTAGGTTGGATGTTTTGGTATGCTTTAAAACATGTTTGAATGTGTTTTAAAGGTATGGAAATAGTTGATATTGGTTTGGATTGGTACATAAGAAATGAGTGGTGAATTGCCTTGTTTTAGAAGTCATTTTAGGTGTACACGACTATATGGCCTATTTAATTTTGGTGTAGGTTTTTCCCATACAGTCATAGGTTGTTACACAGCCTATTGACCCTATTTTTGAATTGTACACGATTTGACCATACGGCCATGTCCCTAAGCTACACAGCTATGTCCTTGAGCCACACGGCTTGGGCTTTATCACACGTCCTGGCCACACAATCGTGTGACCTTTATTTTTAATTTTTCTATATTTTTTATGTTTTGTTTCAAATTAGTCCCTAATTGTTTTCAAATTGATTTTTAGGTTTCGTAAGCTCAATTTAAGGCCCATATTCGTATATATGGCATGAATAAAGAATTTTTTTGAATATTTGATATTTAAATTAATATTTGAATGGTTTTATGTTGCCTTTGGATTCATAATGCATCGTAATACTCTGTAACCCTAATCCGACAATGAAATACAATTGAAGCTATGTAATTGAGCACATATGTGAATTGAATTGTATTTTGAAGTCTAAAAATCAAAAGATATTTGTAAATTGGTAGGTTGAATGAAATGGTATGAGTATTGAAGGAGTTTGCCTTTCATGTTGCGGCATTACCCTATTGATGTTGCGGCATCAAGTTTCCATATAGGGACACCCCATGTTGAATTCACAATGTTAACCTCCTATTTTTAGAGTCGTGACACTACACTATTGAAGTCACGATGTAGAGTTTCTACCCCTGATGCCACAACGTGATCCCTTCATACAACATGATTATATAACATTTTAGTCCTCAAATTGCCTTGAGTTATCGAAAAAGCTTTCTTAAGCTCGTTTTAATCTCATATATGATTATATAACATCTTGTGATGTTGTATTGAACATGATTCTAACACCCCTGTCCCATCTTTGTTACCGAATTAGGGTTAGAGAATGTTATTGAGCAAAATAGAACATTTAACTTCATAATAGAAACAATTTTACAATTAAATGCTAACATATAACAAATAAATCAATTCATGGAATAAATACATTTATGGGCCTTAAATTGAACCTACAGGGCCTTTAAAATAGTTTGGAAACAATCTAGGATCAAATCGAAGCAAATTAGCAAATTTCAAAAAAACTTGTAAATTTGGAAAACAGGGGTCACACGGCCAAGTGACATAGCCCAGATCGTGTGAACATTCGAAGTCCGGACACAAGGCCGTGTCCCAACCAGTGTGTCTGCCCATGTGATTATTCAAAATAAGAAAACATGACCGTGTTGCGGGTCGTGTGCCAAATCGTGTGTGTATTTGAAGATGGATCACACAATTGTGTTACAGGCCGTGTGCCAGGCTGTGCCACAAACTGTTTTGAGACACACGACCGTATCTCAGATTGTGTAAAACGTGCACCTAAAACAATAGATATACACAATTGTGTAAGGTGATCGTGTGTAGCACACGGCAGTGTGACAACCCGTGTCCCAGGCCATGTGCTCCATTTTAACCTCTAAATCAAGTCAAATCAAGCACCATTTCTTGCACAACAAGACATACCATATCTAGCTCATTTCCATGGTTCAAAAGCACATTCAAATCACCAATTACATGTCAAAATTTCATCCATCCTATGCCTAACTAATGTGTCATTCAAAGGCACCACAATTAATGATCATTCAATCAAATAACCAACTAAGAAAACATTTAACATTAGTCATCTATTCATGCTCAAACCATCAACCAAATTAGCTAAAATATAAACATACACAACAACTTTACCATTCCAAATCATCACCTAGTTCTTGTCATTAAGGATCTCAAACATACATCCAAAACTAACTACTTAACTAGAAATGCCATTATAACATAACATATTACATATCAACAACAAAAACCTATATACATGCGACATCCCAAAATGAAATACAAAAGCTACCAAGATGGCTGGATGGTATGATTCTCCAATTCGATCCGTCTAGTCAGTCCGCAAAACGACAACTACAAAAGAACTATAAACGAAACAAGTAAGCTTGAGAAGCTTAATAAGTTCATAGTTTAAACATAGTTTAATTTAACAAGATAAACAAACAAGAAGACAAATTCTAATTCCTGATAACCAAATACAAATTCACACCAATTAGTATTATTCATGTATAACATAATAACACATTTCCAAGACTTAACCAATTCCATCAATCAATTTATCTCAATGTAAACATCCATACGCATAAGTAAGAATTTCATTTGAACCCTTATTACTTGATAACATCATAAATATGCAAAGGCATTAAGTAATTAAGTTGTAAATCAATTAACACTTAGCCTGATGAACCATAGTACCTTGACTTAGACACTCGGGTAACTACACCACACTAAGGGCATCATAAATGTGTAATAGAGGCTTTGAAGTGCAAACAGAGGCATGATTTTGCAATCAGAGGCATGATTGTGCAATCAGAGGCATCGTAGTACATATAGAGACACCAAAGTGTAAATAGAGCCACCGAAGTGCAATTCTGTACAAGCACACATACTAACCCTATTGACATGCCGATCATGTCCTAGTCGTTTACTACATTCAAACGGGCAATTAACCAAATTCATCACAATGAAATTAGATGCACTTCCCTATTATTCTACATATTCTACGAAATCAAGATGTTTATTCTAAGATTTCATCATTCATAATTTCATCCATTTCTCAACAAATACAAAATCTAATCATACATATTAGTAATCAATTCACATTTCATCTTCAAAATAAAATATTTAGCTAGTACAAAACAATATCAAGGTAAATGTAATGCAATTTAATTCCTTTATACTATGAACTTACCTACAATCCGCTTTCGGTAAAAACCTAGGGGCTATTTCATAATTTTCCCCTTTCCATGATTATTTTCTTTTTGACTCGGTTCTTGATCTATATAGTAATTAAATTTAATTTATTAAATTCACATATATCACAAACTCAATTCAATGCATGAGACCCTTAAGTTTCCATTATTTACACATTTTCTTTAAAATTTTACAGCTCGTACAAATTAGTCCCTAATCTCAAAATTTCAAATTTATCCAAGTTTCATAATTTCCAAAGCCAATAGAAATTCTTCCTATGTTAGAACAATCCTCATTAATTCACAATTCACAAAAATTCCTTGAAATTTTAAATATTTTAACAATTTAATCTTTTAACTAAAAATTAACAAAAATCTTTTTACAAAATAATCTTATTTAGCATTCACATTTATAAGTCCATTACAAAAACTCAAAAACACTAAGCATTTGTTACTAGACAATCCCTAAAACTCTAATATTTTCACAATTCCATCCTCGGGTTTAATAGTTTAAGCTACAACAAGTTTAAAAATGTAAAAATTACCGGGAATGGGTGAGAGAAACACTTACACGCTCTACTTAGCTAACTAGAGCTTCAAGCTAAAAAAAATGGAGTTTTCCTTTGTGATTTTCGGTGGAATACCCTAAAGAAGATGATACCAATTATTTTATCATTTGTTTCATAATTCTTATTTACCCATTTACCAAATTAACATTTGATTTTAATCAAAATTTCACCAAAAGACAACCATGATCGTCCACTATACGTATTATTGGGCAAATTGCTTATCAAGGTCACTTAACATGCTAAATACTCAATTTAACATCTTTGACTAATAGATTTAATCTTTGACAACTTTTACAATTTAATCTTTTTTTACCAAATTAACTAAGTAAAGAATAAAATCAGCTAACCAGATCTTAAAATAACAATCATATAACCTTAAAAATATTAAATACCTATAAATTATGGACTCATTAACCAGAATTGTTGTCCCGAAACCATTGTTTCGGACAACACTGAAAAATGAGATATTAAAATGATAAGATTTATAAATTTTTTAATGATTTATAAATGTGTTCGTAATTACTTCAACAATAAATGTGACATTTTGTAACTCGAGCCCGACAATCGAGTCGATTACAGGGTGTTACAACTTTGGATCTTAAAACCTAAAATTACGACAAACTAATGAACATAAGGAAAAGATTCAGTAAACATAATTCAAGATTAAAAAATGATAAGAGAGAAGATGTCGAAAGGTGATGTCCAATGGAGTCCTTTGAAAATAATATCCAACAAACAACATTAAAGGGTCTAATCAACCCCAAATGTTTACTGCTTAGTAAGTTGAGTGATGAAAAACACCCACAACAATCTTTAAGAAAGATTAAGTTGAAAGCAACTTCTAAAAATTCACAAGAGAAGAATTTTACTAAGAAAAACACATTCAATTCATAAAAAATGATAGTCTAAGTTACAGGTGGGTAGGTGGAAATCCTGTATAAGCAAATAACAAGCTAAAAATTAAGAGTCCTAGTTGGGTTAGGACTTCTAAAAGGCTATGGGCGGTAACAATAACGAGTCCTAGTTGGATTTGATAGCTTAGCCCCTAAGCTTACATAAATAATGAAAAGAAAAACCAAGAGTAAAACTCACCTAATAAAAATAATTTGGCTAGCCTATGTAATGTTGGCATTGACTAAATTTTACTAAGAAAATAAAAGACTTGGACTTAAAAATAATGTTGAATATGTGCCAATGATAGAAGAGGTTAAAGAGAAAACTGAAACAAAATAAGGAAGTCCTAAAATTCATAATAAATAAGGCTCTAAAAATATAAAGTTAATAAATACACTATTGGGATAATATATAAAAATTTAATATGATTTAAAATTTAATTCAAAGCCAAAAATTAGTAAATCTAGTTATAATCCAAACTAAAAAATTCTGCTTGAGGAGTCTTCACCAAAATGATTCTAACTTAAGTTCTTAGTCTTGAAATTAGGTGATTCAAAGTGCATTTTAAAAATAAAATAATAGCTTTTTCACCCGTTTAAATACATTTCAACTTAAAAATAACTAGATACCATTCAAAAACTTATGACAAGTTAACTAATCGTTTGATCTTGAAAATCAGAAAAACTTAGATACCATCCAAAATCTATTCGATAACTTTAACCCATTCATACAAGCATTAAAAACCAAGATGACCAATATCGATGAAAGCCAAGTTAAAACTAGCGTTCTATATTATATTATGTCTAATTCAAATAAACTAGTTAAAATTTCTCACTTATGTATGTGATACATTTTAATAATTATTTTCTACAAATTTTGTAATTAAGTTGATTTCATGCAAAATTCTTTGTAAATACTATACTTCAATTCTTAATTTATTTAGATAAAATATAAAAATATAAAGATATTTATAAACAACTATATATTATATAATCATGATAATATTTAAAGAGTTATTATTTTGTAGAATGATAGCGTACTTTTTTTTTTCTGTTTCAAAATGATGTGTCAAAATGTTAAGAAGGGGCAAGGAGGCAGAGTAGAATTGGAGGCAAGGGATTTTTGTTGGTTTTTAGTACGGTATAATTTGAAATTTTCAATTCTAATATATTGGAGCATATATAGAATTTGAAGTTTTCAATGCTAACCATTCGGAACATTTTGCTCAATGCATAACATTAGATCATTTCTCCAAATAGAAACTAAAATATGAATATATAGAATAATAATAATTTTAGGCATAATAATTTTTAGAAAAACTAAACTTTTTTTCGAGGACTTTGTTATATGAATGATGTTCTATTTTATTTTTATTTATAAATTTGACATGTTTTATTTTATGAATTTTTAATTATTTTTATTTTATATCTTCTTTTTTCATCACTGTCATGCCCCTCCACCTTTTTCTTAGATTTCTTAACCTCCATTTCACTATGATTTCTTAAATCTACATTTTGTTTCCTTTCCTTTGTCTAAACAAAATCTGGAAACTTCAAAAGTATATATGTGTGTGTGTATATATATATATATGCTGAAACCGTAATTGAAACCAATAAGGTGGAGCTTCTTTGTTTCTTTTTCTATTCTTCAAAATTTTAAGAACATACAAAAAATAACTCGGCAGTCTTTAATGTTTTTTTTCTGCTCATCCTGCCCTAATTTGTTTTCACTCTGATTTTCTTGGTAGCGAAACAGAGATTTAAGAAAATGGAAAATTCAATGACCACCAATGGCGAAGTGGAGACGATAGAGAAGTTCCACGACTCCGATGAAGCTAAAATATCTAAACTGGTTAATAAAATCGAAGGTCTTGAAAGCGAGAAGATAAAATTGACTAACGAAAACAAAGAAATGATGGAACAGATGGAAAAATTGAATCATGAAATGGATCATCTGCAAAAAAGGGATGAAGAAATGAGATTAGAAATGGATGAATGGGATGAAGATTCAAGTTTCCTGGAATCGATTGCAGCGAGATCGGCTAACTTAGAAACTGAAGTCACGAGGCTTCAACATGATCTGAGAACATCGACGCGTGAAGTAGGTGAAGCGAAGAAAGAGGTGATTCAGTTAAAGAAAGCACTGGAGGAGAAAGCATTGGTGATCGAAAGACTGCGCCACGAAATCGCTGAGTTGAGAAAAGAGAAAGTTAAGAGAGAGAAGAAAGGGAGGGAGCTGGAAGCAAAAATAGGGATTTTAGAAGTGAGAGTAACGGAGGAAAGGGGAAAGAAATCTAGGGTCCAAGAGGAAATGAAGGAAAGGATCGATGAGCTTAAGAAGAAAATTGAAAATCTCGAAGCCGATGCAGCTAAAATGAGCAATGAATTGAAAAGAAGGAAGGAAGAAAAACGACAATGTGAGGAGAAGGCAATGGGGTTGGAATTCAACATGTTGGCCTTAAAGGATATGGTGGACGAGAAGACAAACGAAGCTAAAAGTGGAAAGGTTAAGGATATTGGTTACATAGATAAAAGGTTGGAGGTTCCGATTGCGACAGTCGGAACAGTTGCTGCCATTGCTGTGGTAGTTGCTGTGGTATATCGTTGCTGTAGGAAGCGGTCGTGAAGAATGATTGCTGGCAGAATTGGGTTAGCACTTTATACAGTTATGACTGTGGGTTAAACTTTTTATAGAGATGGAATAATTTTGCTTGGATTTTCATAATTTTTTCATTTGAATGTCAATTCAAATTTTCACAGTTGGCTGGAATTCAATATTATTATCATTATCATATGATTTTGTAGCAAGTGGAACCGAAAATTTGCATGCCTAATCTTTTTCATGTTCATTTTTCATTAGGTCAAATATAAGTTGTAATTGTTACTGCGTGAAATAGTGCTCATTTATCTACATAGCAGACAAACAAACAATTTCAGGTGCAATGTGTATATTTATACTTCTGTACAACTTTTTTGTGTTTTAAGAATATTATTATGATACATTTCAAATTAAGTGTATGATTATAACAATGAATTTCAGTGAGTTATCTAGTGAAAACCTGCAAAATTTAATTTGTTTGATTGGCAATATTTATGAGTTTCTTTTGGTTAAAAAACAAACATTGTAAACTAACAACTTTGTTTATTAAAGGAAAAAAGGTAACAACTTGGTTATCATCCATTTTTTGGAAACCGAATAGAGTGAAACACTCGTAAGAAAATTATATTACATAAAGCAATTTATTTCGAAAGTGATCGTAACTTCTCACTAGAAACAATATGGTTCATCTGAACCGAAGCTTGACGAAGTCTAAAACATCCTACTGGGCTGTTGGTCGTTAACTTTGCCAACAAATTAACTGCCTCGTTTACTTCCCTGTAAATGTGCTTGAAACTAACTTTCAACACCCTACTCTTCTTAAAATTTAAGGTTTTCTTTTTGGAAATAAAAAAGAAACAATGTTATAAAGACTAGCTAGTGCATAAACATTTCCTATTGAAAGTTATCCTTTGTTGCATCTGTAACACCCTAGTTCTGGCAGGTACAAGGTTTGGCATATACTACAACAAAACAGCCCTAAGGTAACACTTTTAAGCCAACACTTTCCTAAGTGTCGAGATTGACTTGCTAACATACGCTTTGGCTAACTCTTTGTATAAGAGTCGGGATATGCATGCTTAAGGCAACGCTTAAATAAGAGTCGATTTTGTCTAACACTATGCTGATTTTTGTTATACCTTTCCCAACTATATAAAAGTGTTGTCATATGAAAAGCGTAAGACACTCTTTCTAGAATACACCGAATCTATTTTGGGTTATTTACATTTGTACCTTTACACAACATTTTTGGGTGTTGACAAAATCTGATTATTTTTTGACTTTTTAGGAAGAGTTGGGAAAATATTAACTTATCCCAACTTTTATTTTTCGTTAGAAAATATTTTTATCTAACCCAACCTTTTTGTGTTGCCTTTTTCTACTCATGACTTATCCCAACCTTTTTTTATTTAAATTAAACCAAAAACTCAATTAGTTTGTAACAATCTAAGTTTCATTCAAACAAATGCCCAAATCCAATTACCTATAAACCCTAGAGACATGAAATGAATCACTATATTAATTTGTAAAAAGATCCGCAAACCCTAGATCCTCTTTATCTGTCACATCTCAGTCCCTCTGCAGTTCACCTAAGTAAGCATCTGTTCTACTTTGTGGCAAACCTCCAAGAACTATCATGAAGGAACAACAATTTCTATGCGATAAACAATAATATTTTTTTGTTAATTGTTTTATTTTGCTTGAATATTTATCAATAAATTATTCGGATATGTATTGGTTTTGTTATATTTGTCATTGAAATGGAAAGGTATTGTGTCTAATTTCCATTTCTTCAACAATTAATTGCTCATTAGAGGAAAATGGATTTTCCTTCGCACTTATTTTCTAGTTTCCCTTTATCTAGATAACCCATTTTGTTGTTTCTATTTTTTGTTTATGTTTCGAGGTTTTTTTTTCCTTTTAGGATTATTAGATATGTACAATTTGTTTGTTTTCTGATTGGTTTTGATTTGATAATCTTGTGGACTAGAAATGGGCGAAGAAGTTAAGGCTGTGGTTCCTAAGTCATTCTTGAATAAGTAGAAGAGGGTTGAAGAATGGGAGCTTACCAAGAAGCAGAAGCTTGAAGTCGCAAAGAAGAAGAAAGTTGAGAACCGCAAGTTAATTTACACTAGGGCTAAGTAGTATGCAAAGGAGTACGAGGCTCAGATGAATTTGTTCTTGTTTTTTTTTTAATTTGATTTTATCAAATCTTAAAAGCTTTAGGTCCAGAATCTATCATAATTTATGATTTCTTAAAAGGATTTTTAGCTACATATTCCTTAACCTTTTATTTACCTTGTGGTTTTGGGTACATAATCTCAGAGGTTTCCTTTTCTCCAAACAAAAGCAATAGAGGGCACCTCTGTCGATACCGGGGAGCTTTTTGATGACTTGAAAGAAAATATGAGAAAATGGTGGCCCGCAAATAATCAATTCCTTGTTAGTGCCTGACTTGGCTTGTTTTTTCGTGGTTTTCTAGTGGGATAAAGTTGAGACCAAGACCACGGTTCTTTTATATGGTGGTGGGGCAATAGTTGTTGTTTGGCTATCATCTATTCTTGTTGGTGCCATTAACTTAGTGCCTTTGGTAAGTGAATCATCTATTCTTGTTGGTGCCATTAACTCAGTGCCTTTGGTAAGTGAAACTCTTCATGCGACACTTTTTAACTTGTTTTATATGCTAATCCTATCTGAAATCCATGCATTTATGTGCTTATTAACTTTCAAAGATAATGGAGTTGGTTGGCCTTGGATATTCCAGATGGTTTGTCTATAGAGACATTCTCTTTAAGGTAAGATTTAAGTCTAAATATATATGGTCCCATGAATCTTATTTGTGGAATAATCAAAGTTCTTTATGGGTGAGCCAATTCATTTAAACACTTGCAAATTGTTCAACTTGATTACTCTAAAGGGAAATTTATAAATGCATGAAGAGACAATGATGTATTTGATGGTTTTGAATCAACATTTTTGAAGAGATAATCATGGGTGATCTTGATGTCAAAATATCTTCTTATGCTATGCTTGGTGCTAGGTTCACCCAAGAAGGTTTGCTCTTTAACTTTTTCCTTTTTCCTTTTATTATCTTTAGATTTTTGTACCAAATGCTTCTTGTTTTGTGTTATATTGTTGCATTTTGATTTTATTTTGGTAGATTACAGTAATTATGAATAAATCTTTTATAAAAAACTGAACAAACTCTAATAGATGAATAGATTGGAACATTTTCCCCTTTGTGATGATATATGTACTCACATTGAGCTTATCTAGATCTTGGGTTGCCAATCGTTAAATAGAAGTCATAGCACGTTGATAAGTAGCACCAGCATTCTTTAAACCGGCATCACTGTGTAATAGTTGTTACCTTTCGGAGTTCAGAAGGCAGTCTTTTCCGCATCCACAGGGTTCATCTTGATTTGGTTATAGCCGCTATACTCATCCATGAATGAGAACATCTCATGCCCAGCTGTTGCATCTATGAGCAGATCAAAGGGAAGTCATCTTTTGGACAAGCTTTGCTAATCCGTGGACTAAGGGATGTAGGCTATGAGGAAGAAAGGCCTTGTTATCATCGAGATCGACGTAAGGAAAGTAAGGTGTAGAGTCCAACTAAGACTTCCATGAAAAGTCTCATTCATGTTGATTGAGGAGTTTCTTACTGACCGCTAAACCTTCTCTATTTTTGAAGATAAACTGGAAAGCAAACTCAGAGAATAGCTAAGTGGTCAAGTAGATCATGGAAGTCTATAGAAATGGAAATTTAGTCATTGCTTGAGAAATTGCTGGACATAAATGATGCCATGAGCAGATGTGCTGCGTCTGTTGCTTCAACTACTTCAATAACCCAAAAGCTTGCACGGTGACCGTCTTTGGACGTACCAATGTCCAGAGTAGAAATATTGCACAAAAGATGTGAAAATCGATAACTGCAAGTATATGGTCAGGCTATAATATTGTTACAACGGATTAGATAAGTACTCCGAGGATCGTACCCAAGGGAGGCAAGCACTAAATTAATTCTAACCTAAACATAAATAGATATAAATAGTATTTTAAATGAATTATAGTATGAAGAATCAAAAATAGGGTTTGGTAAACTATACTAAAAATACTAATAAAAGAAAGTAAAGAAATAAATCAAACACGAGAAACCAAAGAGTAAAATGTATCAAATCTGGTTATGGGTTATTAGCTCGCTTCAGTATTCATAATTAACTATTGTCTCAGGTTTTCTTGTTCAATCAACTAGTCGATATCCCAACAGGATCTTTCGATTCTTCTATTAGAATACCAAGTCTGCAAGAACTACTTATCTCTCAACCTTACAGTCCAGACCGGTTCAGGGTTGAGGTGTTCACGGATAGGCCATACCAAATTAAGGTTAAATCCCACCTTAATAACTTCCTAGGGTTTTCAGGTCTAGGGTTTAGGTTCCTCCTTTCCTAAATAACTAATCCATTAAAAAATCCCTACAAAATAGTTAATTCATCATATCTCTCCTTGTTAATGCCTACAGGAGGATTAGTTTCTCATGGATCTAATAAACAATATCAACTTGGTAAAGAGAATAAGCATAAAGAGAAATTCAAGAGAATAGAGTTTGAGCCTGATTTGTGTTAAAATTAAGCGTAGAATCCTCACAGAGTTTGATTGTACTTTACAAATCTGATCTCTTTACAAAACTAAATAACAAGAATGAAATTAAAATCTAAAACCTAAGAAAAGAGAACCTAAAGACTAAATCTAAAGAGAAAATTGTACAATATCAAAATGTGTCTCGAACAGGTGCTAAATGAGCATATTTATAGACTTTAGGGTGGCTGTCGTCCTTAACCCTAGGTCAAGTGCCATCCTTGTAACACCCCTTACCCATACCCAAGATCGGAACAAGGTACGGGGCATTACTGTACACAAACATGGCATTTCCAAAAAATATGGGCTATAAAATTTCATTTTAATTTAAAAATTGGTCAAACAAAATCATAGTGTCTCCATTATGGACCTACGAGGTCCAAATCATACATTAAAAACGATCTGGGACAGAACCAAGAACTTAAGAAAATTTTATAAAAATTCTTAGGGTTAAGCCTCACCGCCCGTGTGGAGGCATTACACACGCCCGTGTGCTTGGGAACACGCTCGTGTCTTTTACCCATGTAGAATTATTAGAATTTATTTTTCATTTTGAACCTACAGGGGCTTTCACACGGCTGAGCACATGCCCATGTCCCTCACACAGCCTTGACATTCCTGTGTCATCGCCCATGTCCAAAAACGTGGACATTCTGTTTATGCTTTCATCATCTTTCTAGAGGCACACGGCCAAGGCACACACCCGTGTACTAGGCCGTGTCTTCCACACGGTTGAGACACACGGCCGTGTCTTTGCTCTTGTGTTTACTATCATGCAAACTGACCTAAAAATTCTAGGTGCAGGGGACACACGGCTGAGCGACACGCCCAAAGGGCTGGTCGTGTGTCACACACGGCCTAGACATAGGCCCGTGTGTCTACCCGTGTGGACCTTTTTGGAGGCTATTTCCAAGCCAAGGGTCACCCTCAACATCCATACACATTTATAAACTTCAATGGTATTTAGCATGGCCTAAATATGTCCATAACCTACCTTGGCATAGCCTTTTACATGTTAACCTCATCTCATTGGTTTAGCACATGCTAGGTTATCTTGTTTGTATTAAGGATTACCACCCCAATAATCACATTTTATACTTGGCTCGTTTTATAACTCATTGCCAATTATGACCTAACCATCTCCTAGTGATTCGACCACATTACACATATCCATCCATGGTATATCGCATTAACCATCTAATGAAATATTCAAGCATGACATGCACAATTAGTAGGTTTACAACCTTCATCAAAATGAGCTATATCCTATGGCCATATAAAAAATGAATAAGTATATCATTCAAGCCCTTACATTGGCTAGCCAAATGACACATATAACAAAATAACCAAGAATCCTATACATGCCATTATAACAAAATAAAAGTTTCTATATACCAAAGTGAAACAAGTCGATAGCGTTGACAATGCTCCAACCGTCTTCCAATCTTCATGAGTCCGCAAGCTCTGTAAGACAAGGGAAAACAGAGGGGGTAAGCATTTACATGCTTAGTAAGTCCGGATAACTGGAAAGTAATCTTACCGGTAAATTAGCATACAACTATATTAGGCAATAATTCCAACAAGTATGAAATAGTTTCCCTATCACATGAACAGTCTCATATCAATACATCATGTCATTAGTTTTAAATGAACTCATCAATTCAATATTTCCATTCTCTATTTCTCTTATTAATCCCGTTGAATTCCTCGAAAATCTCGATGGATAGCCCATTTATCGTTAAGTCATACAAGTGATCATCCTAAGTATGCACTCTCGCGTAGTATTAACTCATAGAGCATTGTCGGGATTACCAGTCTAGGCTAAATCCATTTTAACGACAATTGCTCTCATGAGCTTGGATCTGAATTGCCAGTCCAGGCTAAATTCAGTCCTCAATCAGATTACTCGTCCGGGCTAAATCCTTATTGTACCCATATTCTTCGAGAGGCTCGATCACTTAAGGAACACCCATTTGGGTTAGATCCTTTCTATATTGATAGCAGCGGATTACCCATCCGGCCTAAATCCTTCTTTGCAACACATGCAGGATCTCAAGTCATGTAAGCCATAATTTAACCATCATATTTCCCTTTTTATTTCAACCGGGACATTTATCATCTATTCATTTACACTAGCATGTCTTATGGATTATCATGCAATGAATCTAATTATCATACATTCAAGAACATGCACTTTTAAGTATATTAAGAGTTTACTTCAGGCTATACGAACTTACCTGATAGTCGTTTTGGATTCGTGTCTTGGTTATTCCGAAACCTTTTGTTTTCCACGGTCGACCTCTGGAATTGGTTCCTTGGGGTTTATATCAATAAAATTAGACTATTAATACAACGCATTTTTCATTTTAGGATTAAAACTCACCTGCGGGCAAAATGACTATTTTGCCCCTAACCTTTCACAATTTTTACAATTTAGTCCTAAGAGCCGTATAATGAAATGCATGTAATTCCTTGGCTACCCAAGCCTAGCCGAATGTTATTCACATTTATAGCAGCCCATTTTTTTCCTTCATTCTATATTTTTCTACCCATTCTCACAACTTTTACAATTTAGTCCTTCAAGCCATTTATATGAAAAACCACTTAGTAAAAGTTGTTTACTATCCTTTAAACTCTCATATTCCTTTATAAATAATCAAAACACAAAAATCTCATGCATGGGTAATTTTTTAAAAATGAACCCTAGCATGAGATATGGGTAGAAATAGAAGGAGCGTGTTAGGATCTCAAAAATACGAAGAACATTAAAAAAGGGGCTAGGATTGACTTACTATCAAGCTTGAAATGTTGGAAAACCCTAGCTATGGAGACCCCTAGAATTTTGGCAGCATGGAGAAGAAAATGAGCTGATTTTAGCTTAATTTTTCCCTTTTTATTTAGTTTATTATCAAATGACCAAAATGCCCTTCCTTACTAAACTTCCAAAATTTTCCATGTATGCCCATTTTTGTCCAAAAACTTAAAAATTGGGTAAATTACTCTTTAAGGAACTATAATTAATATTCCAAAGCAATTTCATACAAATTGCTTCTAGAACCCAAGTTTTGCAATTTATTCAAATTGGTCCTTAATTTCCAATTGGACACCTTGCGCATAGAATTTCTTCAGAAACTTTAACACATGCTTATTCTCATATCCTAGACCTCATAATAATCATAAAATAATTATTTTAACGTTGGATTTGTGGTCCTGAAACCACTATTTCGACTAGGCCCTAATTTAGGACGTTACAATCCTTGTGTTTAAAATTTGATGGTACGGATCAAAACGCCCCTGGCCTGTAGTTATTTCCCTTACAGATGTGATGGCCCGACACACCAGGTCCTATGTCGCTACATCGAGGGCAATATGCTCAAGTCCAAGGTGTCTTCAGGGGTATGTTGCGACATCTTCAGGCTATGTTGTGATATTGAAGGCAGTCTTGGAGTTATTCTATTTTACTCCTTATTTTGCCACATCTAGTGCCTCGTGTTGCAACCTAGCTACTAGTATCAAGTTATTGCACCTTTTAATGGTCTCATGCACACTCCCAAAGTGTATTAGCTCACCTTTAGGCCTTATTTGACCCTTAAGGTCAATAAAATACTCAAATTACACACTCTATTGAACTTATCTAAAATTTTTGGAAATGTAATTAAAACTTAACTAAAATGCTTATGTTCAAACTCCTAAAGTGCGAAAATCAATTTAATTTGCTACACCAAATTACAACTGATCAAACTCCCCTAAAATTAAGTCATTTCTTTTCCTCAAGCAAAAACAAACAAAAAGGGTAAATGAAAAGACTATCCTTGAACAAGTATGGTATAAGTGTTAGCTATGGAGCACATGAATAGGCATTTCATATTCACATATAATCTTGGCATGAGATGTATTTAACTTGCCACTTTTGATATCAAACACCTAAGTTCAATATATTACAAAGCATACAAGCATTAATGGTCTCAAATATAAGAATCCATCAATAAATTATACAAATAATTTGATTATCCTATCAGAATACAAATAGTCATAAATGTTATTATTTAGTATGATTTCAAATTATGAATAAATCTACCTAGATCGCATAGGGCTTTTCAGCTTGTAACGTTCTGAAGCTTAGGACAGGTATGAATTTCAAGAATAGTAAGCATCAAATAGTTTCAAGCACGAAAATAGTTTGGCACATCAAACTGTCCCCTATTTTCCCCTTTAGTAACCCTTTCCTACTCATCGCCTTATTTCTCCTTCTCTCACATTCTTTATTTCTCCACATAGGAGGTCACAACATAATATAACAACTACGGTTAGCTTACAAGTTTTTATTCACTAATGAATGTGCATTTGTACTTTTGTGACTTTGTCACATTTTTTTCTTTTTCAATACATCTCACTCACAAATGGTTTTACTTTTCAAGTACTTTTTCTACTCATTTTGATTTACCTTTTGAATTTTTCTTTTGCTACACATATTGGCTAACCTATAATCACTATATCACGCTGATCCTTCTTATTACACTCTATTTTTACAAAAATCCACCATAATGTACCTACTTAACCCTCAATACACATGGCTAGATGTCTATAGTCGTGCAATTCAGGACCAAAGAAAAAGAGTAAGTACAAATTGATATCTTGTCTCAAGGTTTGTATGGAGGTTCATCAAGAAGTGTTTTCTGGCTCAAAAAATAGAAACTAAAGATGAATAAAGAGAGTTGGCTTTTTAGCTCTTGGTGTAAACCAAAAAATGCCTTAGGTAATCCCTAGGTATCTAAATATTCACTACTCTAATCAACCGAACAACCACAAATTCAACAATTTATCATTAATACCAGCATGCTCTTTTTCTTGTATTCTCTATATCATTTGGTACATTTGATTGCTTAATACCTATTTTACAGTGTAATATATAGAATTTATTAGTCTAATAATAAAAAAAATTAAAATCACCTATTCTCATGCCAAATTTATTATAAATACAATCAACCTATGTACATGCTCCTTACTAATCACTTATATTTCTACAAGCTCAAGCACACAAATGACAAGAAAAATAAAATAAAAGCGTAAAAAATTGAAACAAAATTTCTATGTTACCCCCCCACACTTTAGAAAACACATTGTCCTCAATGCGTAGCCCTTCTAAGGTAGGGAAAGAGATAACCCAATTGATCATGACAGTTTGAGCTATTGGTAAGTACCTCCTCCTTTTGATCATTGATAGAATCATTGTGTTTCTTCTATGTGGAGTTCCTGCACAGAAAATTTCAACACCAAACAACTAATAATCTATTTATTTATTCCTATTCCTAACAATTAAAAATCATACAAAAATTAAACAATCTTTAAAAACAAAACTAGAAGTTCAATCATCCTCCTCAAAATCCATCTCATCCTCCTCCTCCCCCTCCTCAGTTCTTCTTCTTCACTCTCCTGCTCCTCTTCTTCCTACTCTGTATGTTTTGGTCTGAACATATCTGGCATATAATTAGGTACCCTAATATTGTTTTGCTGCACCAATTCTTGAAAAATTGGGCTCGACTCTGACATCCAGTGTATTGGCCCGACTCCTGTTCATCATCTTCTTACTCTAGATGTGTCGGTCCAAACATACCCGGTGTATAATTAGGTACCCTAATATTGTTTTGTTGCAAAAATTCCTGAAAAATTGGGCTCGACTCCTGCATCCAGTGTATCATCCAGTCTAACTTGGGATGAATACTCTCGCCAATTTCCTATATAGCTGTCAATTTTTCTTTTCTTTATGATGAAGCCAGAGTGGTTATCATCTCTTGTTGGAATTTGTTCCACTCTTTATTTTGTTTTGCTCGCAGCTTAGTGTACTGTTTATACAGAGTGTCACCAATTATGCTTCGAGATGGTTTCATTAATTACTCCGTATATGCCATTGGAACACTTACTCTCTTACATAGAGCCGTCACTAAGTGAGGAAAGAAGACTCCTATTCTCTAGCCACTAACACATCATTTCATATTTCGGTATATCTATGTTCCGATGCATATTTTTTTTGCCTAAAAAATAGTGTAAAGCAAAATTGCTTGCAAAGTATTGACATTAGAAACATTCAAAGTAGGAGCCATTCTAGTGCAAAAAAATTGGATCCACATTTTTGCTTCAGGGAACATTATTGTTTGATTAAAAGAGGTTGGAATATCAGTACCTTGGCAACATTTCCATTCACCTCTTCCCTCTGTTAGGAAGTTTATAATGTTATCCATATTTTTGTTTACGAAATATTCCAAATCAGTTTGTTTTATAAAATCTTTTTCGTAAAATGGGAGCTTTATAAAATTCACAAATAACTCGAGAGGTGATTCGTACATTTTTCCCTCGTGCAAGTATTAATCCCATGTACGACCTTCAGCTTTTTTAGACTCTTGGTCTTGTAAAGATGCATAAAATTCTTGAACTACAAGGACTAGAATTGAATCTTTTGGGATAATACAAAACATTCGTATCTAAAATATCTAACTAAAGGCCATATCTCCTGATAGAGATTCATCGATGGTTCAAATCCCCTCTCTTGAATAAACATTTTTCCTTAAAGTTTTACAAAATATTTTTCAACTTTTGGATTTGGAAAATTAGAGAGGTTTGAAACCATTGAAGGTTTTGGTTCATTATTTATTCTAACCTTTCGTGGAGGAGTTTTAAATATTTGTTCAATTTCAATAGCTAACGAACTAACAAGCAAAGTTTCCAATGAAACAATAAAAATTAAAGTTAGGAACCCTTAACCTTGGAAAAAGATACGTTGGATTCCTTGTACTATTCATTTGTGGTCACTCCTTTTAGTTATTGTCATTCATTTCTGTATCAAATAAAGCCAGATAGAAGAAATTCTATAGTAATCTAATAAGAAGATGTAAAAAAGGAGTTTAGGGTTTTAATGAAAAAAGGGATTTGAAGGACCTAGGATATTTAAGAAAGGTTAGAATGTGGGTTTAAGGTTTTTTTAAGTTTAAAATAATGATTTAGGGTTAAAAATTTGGTTTAATGATGGTTAATCCATCGAGTTGCGTAAATTGGGTCAGTGCAACCTTGTAGAAAATTGTAGTGATGTTGCGACACAGGGGTTTCATGTAGCGACACGCTTGGCAGTTTAATGTTGTCGTGACTTCGGGGTTCAATGTCACGACACACTCTAAAATTTTAGATTTCTAGGTATTCTGACTTCGGTGTCACAACACATAAGGTCAATGTCATGACATCGAGATTGTTTTCTTAATTTCATCAATTCTGGCCTTGATGTTGCGACATAGGTTGCCATGTTGCAACATTAGCTTTGTTTCAGCCCAAATTTCCAATTTCTAGATTGTCACAGTTCATATACAACATCATTTTAATAAAAATTAAAATTTAAACTAAATGGTTAGTTATGTATATAATAATTTACAAAATATTTTAAATGTTAATTTAAATAATCAAGTTTTACTATTAGATTCATTCCCCATTGTGCCATTCCACCTTCTTCCGTTATTTCTTTCCTTGAATTTACCCTTTTGACCTGCACTCATCACTAACAATTCTTTTTGTAGATCGTAGCAATTAGTTAGCTTTAAAATAAAAAAGTAACACAACCACCTTGACCTTTTTTTATAGTCTTTATTCCATTATAAATTTGGAGATTGTTGTTGTGTAACATTTTTAAATAATACGTTTAACAAAAAAAATGTTATGGAAGGTAACTTGTAACACCCCTAACCCGTATCCGTTGTAAGAATAAGGTCATAAGACATTACAGAATGATAACACAATTCCGAACAGTTATATATATACATGAATAAATTCTGAAGATCGGTCAAATTTTATTTCATAAACTAACACAACTCTTAAAATTTGAAAACATTTCACATCTCATGTTTATGTAGTTATATCACTTATAAGTAATAATATATAATATATCATTGAAAATATTTAGCATATGCCGATTTTAACAAGGATAAAATATAAACTCTAATGAACATCCAATTATTATAATGCATGAGTATATATATATATTGGCTATTAAATTAATACTTAAAATAAATCAAATATCTATATGTTATACAAATTACTATCTTTATAAGTATATACAAGTAACTAACAAAATTAATACATAATATCTATTCGAAGAACAACCACATGAGTCACTTATTTTTGTCAAATATTTAAACATGCTATAATCATATAATGGCTCATTCTTAAAACTAATCTCTATGACTTTAATGAATGCTATGTCATGGTGACTAAATATAATTACAACAAAGTACATATTTATAATATCTATCAATCAACAACATAAGTTATACTCAATTTACCATTCATCTTAATTCAATCGTTTATCTTGCAAGCATTTAATTAAAATAATATATCAAACCAACTCAATTATCATACCTATTTTCTCCATCACTAAAGGAAATTAATTTATGCATTTCCACTGTCGTACAACCAACTCACATAGACCAACATTCATTCTAGTACATATATATATATTATATCCAAATCAACTAATATATCAATGATCATGAACATATCTTGTACCTTGACTGATATGTCACAAACCTATATGTATGCATAAGCAATATCCGAAGCACCAACAAATTCCTAAACACACATCACATGACGGTACTAAATCAAATACTTTATTTGCAAGCATTATACTCATATATAACCTTAGTCAAACTATGCACAAATATTTTTAGTAGTCATTATCCACTTCAAGTATATATGTTATTTACCACAACTACCATGCAAATATAGAATGTAGCATTATAATTAAGGTGTACTTAAATCTTAAGCAAAAATGTATAAACGCAAACATTTAATTAAGCCATTTTCGCATGGCTTTTATACAATGATATTTCCAAAATTACCAACTCCAAAACGAGCCTATACATGCCATAATTCGAGTTTAGCTTATTACGTACCAAAGTAGTAGATAGTGTGATGAACTTGGCTGACAGTCCCCGAGCTCGTAGCTTGGATCCAAAATCTATAAAATGGAAACACACATAAAACATAAAGTAAGCTATTGAAGCTTAGTAAGTTATAAGCAAATAATTAACTCATTAATACTGTCCACTTTTACTAACTAACATTTTATATTATCAGTTACCATACTTGACCTTGAATTACAATTTCATATTTAAAACGCTTTTATGAACAATTTTCTATTTAAGCCGAATATTCACAAGGCTATTGAACATATTTTTCATCAACTTCCAATCAATTAATCTTAATAACCATGCATCCAGTTACTCATTCAAATGCAAGAATCAAAGAATAACATCACTTATATAAGAATCACCTATAAGGTTGAATATACCAAATCATAAGTACACATACTCAAGAAACATTTCAATGGTACACGATTTATACATTCACAAGTCAAATACATATACCACATACTCATATATTCTTCATTTGCATTGCACAATATTTACAGCAAATATTCTTAATATTTACTTACCTTATCTCATGTAAATATCAAATAAATTCTAACCTGACATTTAACTCGTTTTACAAATCCGATCACGATTTACCTTTGCCCGATGTACATTCAGAATTGGATAGGACACACATAAATTGTACAATGCCAACGTCCCAAACGTGGTCTTACATGTAGCTACATATCGATGCCACTGTCCCAGACAGGGTCTTACTCTTAAACACATATCGGAATCATAAATTGATGCCATGGACTTACTTGCACACAAATATCGGAATCCTATGTCATGACATACGTATCCTATGTAACACCCCTTACCCGTATCCGTCGCCGAAACAGGTTACGAGGTATTAACAAATCATAGTACATACTATTTAATAAAACCGAGACAAAAATATGGCGTGCAATTAGATCATGAATCATTATAACATATGCCTTTAACGATACTAGCCAATTTCAAAGGCTTCGTACAAAATAATCAGTCAGATACTATAATTAATATTTTAAACCTAGACAATTATGACACGTAACAAAATAACTAAGTCTACTATACATGCCATAATTCAAAATGTTCAGTTCAAATACCCAAAAGTATTGATAGTGTAGGAAGATCTTCAACGATCCTTGACTCTTGTGCAAGCTGGACGACACTATAAGACAAAAGAGAGAAAAGAAAGTAAGCTTATAGCTTAGTAAGCAAGTATATAAATAATGAATAAAGAATTTAATATGTTTACACAATAACTCAAGTGTATCTACTTTTTAATTTTACTATTTACTCCACTTTGGTCAAGCTGTCTCTCATGCGTCATATTCACTTAATAAATCATAACTCGAGTTAAAAAACTCAAAATTAAAATCCGTAAAATTTTCCTGAAACTAGACTCATATTACTTATTATTTAAATTTTTCTAAAATTTTTGGTCCAGCCAATTAGTACAGTTTATTAGTTAAAGTTTCCCCTGTTATACAGCCCGACTGATCTGACATCTATTCACTACGAATTGAATTTCTCCCAGTACACAATTCAAATATCCATGAAATCTATTTCATTTAAAACTAGACTCAATAAGGAATCTAGAAATATAAACTATATTTATTAATTTATTTTTTACAATTTGTATTGATTTTTCAAAGTTAGAACAGGGGATCACATAGTCATTCTGAGCGAGTCACACAAAAATATAAATATCTCAAAATATAGAGTTCCTTTACTTGCTCTGTTTCTTTTACATGGGAATAGACTCATTAAGATTTAATTTCATATCTTATTCAGTCTCTAATTAAACTCCTACTATTTTTGGTGATTTTTCAAATTCACATCACTGTGACTGTCCAAAACAGTATTATTGTTAATTCACTCTTTCACCCTTTCTTTGTATTAACCTCATTTTAACATGCATATCACAATTCATTTTCACCACATTTCATACATCGCAAGTATAGGTCCATGATTACAATGTCACCTTAAAACCATCCCGTTGAACAATTCGGATCAATCCTCGATACTTGATGGTTTCAGCACATAGCCCCACCATCATATTTCATATAATTCAGCTCTCTTGTACACATGGTGAACACTTACTACCACCCATGTGACCTAGCCAATTTATCTCACAGCTCTCTTGTCTACATGGTGTCCTTCACTTGGAATCACACATGCGACCTAGCTACATTATCTCTCCCGTAGCTCTCTTGTCTACATGGGATACATCCCGTATCACACATGTGACCTAGCTACTACATAGTATCTCGTAGCTCTCTTGTACACATGATGTGCACTCAGCACCATACATGTGACCTAGCTACGCTCCATCTATATTATTCAATCTTTCCAAATGTTCAACCGAGATTTTTCTCTCTATTACTTATTTCCATTCTTCCAATAGTCGATTTATGCTTCAAAATCAGCTAAAATATATATAATAGGCTGAAATATAAAAATGTAAATGAAGTTAATGTATTATTTACATACAAACTTACCTCGGTGCAAAATATGGAAATTTTGCAATTTAGTCCAAAACCTTTTCCTTCTCCCGTTCAAGGTCGATTCCACGCCTTTCTTGATCTATAACAACAAATTTAGCTCATTTAATACTCATACTATTTATTTCAATCCAAAAATCACATTATGGAAAAATTACATTTTCCCCCTAACTTTTACAAAATTACGATTTTGCCCCTAGGATCGAAAATTTAATTTCAGCCCTTATTCTTATGTTTTATGACATGATGATCATTTTTCTCTTCTATGACAATATCAAATTCTCACTCTAACATGCACTTATGAGCATTAGGTATTTTTACCAATTATATCGTTTTGCTCGTTTTCGCTAAAAATCGCTTAGAAAAGATTGTTCTCCTAACCTCAAACATTCATATTCTACCATCAAACATCAAAATACATGCATATCATTCATGGGTAAATTTTTAAACATAAACCCTAACTCGAAATAATGGTAGAAATAGGTAAACCGAGCTACGAGGATTTCAAAAATGTAAAGAACATTAAAAACGGGGCTTGAATGCACTTACTATTGAGCTTGAAAGCTTGAAACAAGCCCTAGCTATGGACAACATGCAAGTTTCGGCCAAGCTAAATGAAGATGAACACATTTTTGTGTTATTTTTCCCATTTTATTTCATTTATTATGCAAATAACCAAAATGCCCTTACTACTAAACTTTCTAAAAATTCCATCCATGTCCAAATTTTTGTCCATATAAATTATAATGGTCTAATTGCCATTTAAGGACTTCTACTTAAAACCCCCATTTCAATCAAGTACTTTATGAACAAGAACACACACATTTTTCACCTATTTCAATTTAGTCCTAAACGTTAAATTAAACACCCAATCGATAAAATTTCGCAACGAAATTTTCAAACGATTATGCAATCATAATATAAACACTAAAACTTAATCAAAATAATAATTTTTTTCAACCTCAGATTCGTGGTTTCGAAACCACTGTTCCGTTTTCGCCCTAAATCGGGCTGTTACAACTCTCCTCCCCTTTAGGGATTTTCGTCCCTGAAAATCTTACTGGTAAAAAGGTTTGGGCATTGTTTTCTCATGGCTTCCTCTGGTTCCCACGTAACTTCTTCTACTCCATGTCTTTGCCATAACACTTTCACTAAAGCAATACTTTTCTTTCTCAACTGTTTTACTTCTTGAGCCAAAATCTTAATCGGTTCCTCATCATAGGTCAAGTCCGATCGAATCTCAATTTCTATTGGAGAAATCAAATGTGAAGGATCCGAACGATAACGTCGCAACATTGATACATGAAACACGTTATGAATTCTTTCTAATTCTGCCGGTAATGCCAACCGATATGCCACTGGTCCAATCCTCTCAATAATCTCGTACGGCCCAATAAAACGCGGACTCAACTTGCCTTTTCGGCCAAATCTCAGAATCTTCTTCCATGGTGACACCTTCAAGAACACTTTATCACCTACTTAAAATGCAATCTCTTTTCTTTTCAAATCTGCATATGACTTTTGTCGATCTGAAGCAGCTTTCAAGCAATCACGAATTACTTTTACTTTCTCTTTGGTTTCTTTAACTAGATCAACTCTGTGAATCTGTTTCTCATTAAGTTCGGTCCAATATAAAGAAGTCCGACACTTGAGGCCATACAAGGCTTCGTACGGTGCCATCTGTATACTTGACTGAAAACTGTTATTGTAGGCAAATTCAACCAAAGGTAGATATTTCTCCCAACTGCCTTCAAATTCTAAAACACAGCATCTAAGCATATCTTCGAGTACTTGATTACTCTTTCTGACTGACCATCTGTTTGTGGATGAAACGCGGTACTAAAGTTCAATTTTGTGCCCAAAGCTTGTTGTAACTTTTTCCAGAATCTCGAGGTAAACCTCAGATCTCTATCTGATATTATAGACATAGGTGCCCCGTACAACCTCACAACTTTAGTAATATATAATTCAGCTAATTTATCAAGTGAGTAATCGGTACATACCGGTATAAAGTGAGCCGACTTTGTTAACCTATCAACCACTACCCAGACAGCATCCTTCTTTTTAGGAGTCAGAGGCAAACCAGCTACAAAATCCATGGTAATCCTATCCCATTTCCACTCAGGCACCATTACCAGTTGGAGTAATCCTGAAGGCACTTGATGCTCAGCTTTTACTTGTTGATAGATCAAACACTTGGTTACAAATTCAGAAATGTCCCTTTTCATGCCTGGCCACCAATATAATTTCTTTAAATCATTATACATTTTTGTGCTACCAAGGTGAACTGACAAACAGCCACTATGCGCCTCATGTAATATTTTCTGAATCAATTCATCATTTTTTGCTACACATATCCTGCTCGAAACATCAAACAGTCATCTGGTCCAACTCAAAAATCTGAGTCGTAACCCGATTCGCACTGAGTTCTCTTGGTTCGCAACTCACTATCGTTCTTTTGAGCACCACAAATCAGCTGAAGAAATAATGGTTTAGCCCTCATCTCGGCTAAGATTGACCCATCATCGGACAATGCTAACCCCATATTCATGGCTCTCAAAGTAAAAAGAGATTTCCTGCTCAAGGCGTCAGCAACTACATTCGCTTATCCCGGATGATAATCAATATTAGCTCATAATCCTTCAATAATTCAAGCCATCTTCGCTGTCACAGATTCAAATCCTTTTGATTAATTAAATACTTCAAACTTTTGTGGTAAATAAAAATTCGGCATTTTTTACCATACAAATAATGTCGCCTGATCTTCAAGGCAAAGACAATAGCGGCCATTTCCAAATCATGTGTAGGATAGTTCTTCTTATGCGGTTTTAACTATCTCGAGGCATAAGCTACCACTTTACCCTCTTGCTTTAGCACACATCCAAGGCCTGTCAATGATGCATCACTATAAATTACGAACTCCTTTCCCGGCTCGGGCTGTACTAAAATTGGTGCTTCAGTCAATCGTGCTTTCAGCTTTTCAAAACTTTGCTGACATTTATCAGTCCATTCAAACTTAACATTTTTTTGCAGCAACTTAGTCATAGGAGAGGCAATCATTGAAAATCCCTCGACAAAACGTCTATAATACCCTGCCAAGCCTAAAAAGCTTCTAACCTCGGAACATTCTTTGGCGGTTTCCAATCAACGATCGCGGAAATCTTGCTCGGATCCACCCGAAAACCATCACCTGAGACTATATGTCCCAAAAATCTGACTTCACGAAGCCAAAACTCACTTTTACTAAACTTAGCAAACAGTTTCTTTTCTCTCAAGATCTGCAATATGGTTCTCAAGTGTTCGGCGTGCTCAGACTCATCTCGTGAATAAATTAGAATATCATCTATAAACACTACTACAAACTTATCTAAATATGGCCGAAAGATTCAGTTCATCAAGTCCATAAATATAGCTGGAGCATTTGTTAAGCCAAAAGGCATCACAAGAAACTCATAATGTCCATACCTTGTCCTAAAGGCGGTTTTCGGCACATCTGACTCCTTAACTCTCAACTGGTAGTAACCGGACCACAAATCGATCTTTGAAAACACTGTGGCCCCTTTTAACTGATCAAATAAATCATCAATCCTCGGGAACGGGTACTTGTTCTTTATAGTCACCTTATTAAGCTGACGGTGATCAATGCAAAGCCTCATTGAGCCATCCTTCTTCTTTACGAACAATACAGGAGCACCCCAGGGAGAGAAACTCGGTCTCACAAATCCCTTGTCTGTTAACTCTTGCAACTGATCCTTCAATTCTTTTAATTCAGTAGGAGTCATTCTATATCGAGCAATCGAGATTGGTGCAGTCCCCGGCAACAAGTCAATGGCAAACTCTATCTCTCTGTTCGGAGGCAATCCAGGCAATTCCTCTGGAAATACATCTGGAAATTCACAGACTATCGGTATTGATTCAAGCTTCAATTCAGACAGCTCAGTATTCATTACATAGGCCAGATAAGCTTCACACCCTTTCCTCATGTATTTCTGTGCAGACATGTGCGAAATCGCCATAGGCAATTTATTTGATTCATCTGTTTCAACCCATAGAATTTCACCATTTTCACATTTCAACTCTATTGTTTTCTGTTTACAATCTACCTTGGCATCATACAACGTCAACCAGTCTATTCCCAAAATAACGTCAAACTCATCAAATGGTAACAGCATCAAATTAGCCGAAAAACAGTGACCTTGAATCATTAATGGGCAATTCTTGCAAACCTTATCAACTAGCACATATTTGTAATGCCCCGTACCCGAGACCGTTGCCGGAGTCGAACACGAGGTGTTAACGGACTTAATTCATTACTTAAACAGCTCATACAATTCATTTTAAAATTTCCAGACAAGCTAGCTAACTGCATCACAGTCGCTTTAAAAATCATATCTCGAGTTCTGAAACACGAAATCCAATTCCGTAAATTTTTCCTGAAACTATACTCATATATCTATCTACTAATTTTTTTCTAGAATTTTTGGTTGGGCCAATTAGTACAGTTTATTAGTTAAAGTCTCCCCTATTTTAGGGTTTGACTACTCTGACCTCTGTGTATTACGAATCAGATATCTCCCTGTACAGGGCTTCAATGACTATGCCGTTTGTCTCTAATAAAGCTAGACTCAATAAGGAATCTGTACATATAAAGCATGACTTCTAATTATCTTTTTAAAATTTATGGTGAATTTCCAAAGTCAGAATAGGGGATCCAGAAATCGCTCTGGACCTGTTTCACAAAAATTTAAACATCTCATAAAATACAGCTCATATACCTGTTTCGCTTCTTCCATATGAAAATAGACTCATCAAGCTTCGATTCCATAACTTATTCATTATTTAATTCCATTTCTGCTATTTTTAGTGATTTTTCAAATTCATGTCACTACTGTTGTCTGAATCTATTTTATGGTAAATTTTACCTATTTCATGGTTTCCATGAATTAGCTAGCAATTTGACATACATAACACCAAATATGATCATGATTAGCCATTCCTGTAACACCCCTAAAGTGACCCTAGTCGGAAAGTGGTTTCGGGACCACTAAACCGAGTTATAAAGATAATTAACCGTCATAGTTGATGCTCATTATATGTACATATGCATGTGTGAAAATTTCATGTTTGAATTTTGTTAATAGTAAGTGAATTTTATCAAATAGGACTTATGTGAGAAAATTTGGAAATGTGCTAGGCAAATGTAAAGTGGCCTAATAATGCATGTTGTGAAATGATGGGTTTGCATGTCAAATTACCCAAAATTAAAGCATAGTGGCCGGCCATGCTATGGGTGGAAACATGTTGCAAACATGTTGTGTTAGTGAGTTATGTTAGAAAGAATAAAGAAAAAGGGGTTAGGATTAAAGTAATGCAAAAAGGTGGAGTGATGAAAAAAAAATGGTCTCATCCATGCCCCCCCTTTGCCGTGAATGGAAGAAAGGAAACAAAGAAAAAAAGTGTTCATCCTTGAACATCTTTGGCCGAATGTTCTAAGGAGGAAAGGAAACAAGTTGTGTTCTTTGGTTCTTCTTGGCCTGATTGAGAGGAGGAGGGAAGAAGCTAGGCATTCGGTCTTCTACTTGCTTAATTAAGGTAAGTTTTAGGTAAATTCTTCGAGATTTTATGAAATTTTAGTTGATGGATAGGTCTTTGATTGAGCCCATGTGTGAATTTTGATCCTTGTGGTGATTTGGGCATGCGGTTAAGGTAGGAAACTTAGAAGATGATTTCTATTCCTTATGTTTTATGAGTTGGGAGCTTAAATTGAAGATGAATAAGGGGAATATGTGTATAGAGGTTTTAGTAGTATGGAAATTCGGTTATGAGAGTGTGTGTGTGGTCACTTGCCGAATGTGGGTGTCAAGATTAGTAGGTTGGCTTAATTCTTGTATTAGAAATCTATTTGAGAAATTAGATAGGCTTTGAATGGTTGAAGTAATGAAATTAGAAACTCATGAACTTGATTTAAATATTTTAAATTTATGGTAGTTAAATGGAATAGAAAGGATCTATTCGGCCATGGAGGTTAAACACATTGTTAAATTGTTGAATATATGCTTTGGTTGTTAATGAATATTTGGTCTTGGTATGAATCTCATTAATAACATTTAGTTATTAGATTTGGTATAAAATACTTATTGAAATGGTGGAATTGGATGACTTACTTATGGATTTTAGTTATGAGAGTCTTTTGTAAGTAGAGCTAGAGGGTTTAAAGGGTGGTGTTTTAAAATAAACATGTATATGGACCCTATGTATGTACCTTGTAATGTTATTGTAAACTTTTGGTTTAACTTGTGTCATATTAATTGCTAAAATACTAGCTTGTGTGGAAAATTTTGTGTATGTTTTTATGTGCCGAATGTGAGTTAAAAAAATGGAGCTCACTATGTGTATCATGGTCAACCTTTGATAACTAATATGTCTTGATTCGTAAATTGAGTTAAAAGATTATATATGTTCGATCTAGCCTAAGTTAGGCTTGACTTGTAACATAGTAATGATTGACTGAACGTATATGTGTGAGATAGTGAGGATAATTGTATTTCTTGCTTTGATTAAGTGAAGTATATGAAGTTGATATACTTAATTTACTCAATTAAGCTCAAGAGCTTAGAGGACCAAAGTTGGATAAAGGAAAGGAAAAAGTGATCGAATAGCCGCCGAAATCGTTCAACAACATCCGAGGTAAGTTTTAAGTGTTTAAACGTTGAGTAAATTCAATTATAATAGGACATGATGAGTTGATTTAATAAGATAAGATGTGGCCATGATATGTTCTAAGCTCAAATGGTAAGTTCTTAAGTGTTTGAGCTTGGGAATTTAAGGGTAATTTGAAATAGTCTGCTTCGGACAGCAGCAGTAACGTGACTTTAGAAAATCACCATAAATTCATGGACTTGAATTAGAGGCTGATTGAGATATGAAATTAAATCTTAATGAGTTTAGTTTCTTATAAAAGAAACCGTGTAAGCAAAAGAATTTCCGATAATGAGATACTTAAAGTTGCGTGAGACAGCGCAGAATGACACTGTAATCCTCTGTTCTGTTTTTAGAAAATCATTATAAATTGTACAAAAATGGTTATAAGATAAAATTTATATGCTTAGACTCCTTAATGAGTCTAGTTTCAAATGAAATCAAATACAACACATTTTGAATTCTGTAAAATGAGAAATTTGATTCGTAGTGAAGAGTGGTCAGATTAGTCAAACAGTGAAACAGGGGAAACTTTAAGAAAAATCTGGTATTGATTGGCCTAACCTAAAATTCTGGAAATTTTATGGATGGAAGATATATGAGTATATATTCAGGAAAAATTAGCGGAAAGTGATTTTGAGTTTTGTAGCTCCAGTTATAAATAATTTAGTGACTATTGCTCAGGAAAAACAGCTTGTGCTGAATTTGAGATTATGTTGTGAACCTTGATAAACTTGTTTTAGTTGCTCATAAGCTATTGATTAAACCCATACTTGAATTCTAAATCGTGGTATTGTAAGTTTATGAGTATTCGAATATGAAATGATAGTAAGGCCTAATGGCCGATGTGATGAACGTGAAAGTGTATATATATGTGATAAGGCCTAATGGCCGATGTGATGAATGTGAAAGTGTATATATATGTGATAAGGCCTAATGGCCGATGTGATGAATGTGAAAGTGTATATACGTGATAAGGCCTAATGGCCGATGTGATGAATGTGAAAGTGTATATATGAGATAAGGCCTAATGGCCGATGTGATGAATGTGAAAGTGTATATATATGTGATAGGGCCTAATGGCCGATGTGATGAATGTGAAAGTGTATATATATGTGATAGGGCCTAATGGCCGATGTGATGAATGTGAAAGTGTATATATGTGATAAGGCCTAATGGCCGATGTGATGAATGTGAAAGTATATATATGTGACAGGGCCGAGTGGCCAACGTGATGGATGTGAAAGTGTATAAATGTGATAAGTCCCGAAGGGCATTTGTGTCAGTACTATATCCGGGTTAAAACCCCGCAGGCTTTATGCGAGAATATTATCACTGATTAATGTCCGTAAGCTTCGTGCTCGTACTATATCCGAGCTCTAAAGACCCGATGACTACGTGTGGGGATTTTGTCCGAGTAAGACCCGATAACTTCGTGTGGAGATTATGTCCGGGTAAGACTTCGTAATAAGAATTGCTTATAAATATATTCAATGCGAAAGGTTAAACAGGTATGCACTCCAAGTTTATATGTGAGCTTGATTTGCACTAAATTATAAGGTAGTTATGTGATGCATACGAGAGCAATCTATGAGATGTGCGTATTCGGTAAAGGGATGGTATGCCCGAAGGAAGAGTGAAATAAAAATACGAACAACTATGTTATAATTTGATTGTTATCTGTTGACATTGCTTAAAACTTACTAAGCATTGTAATGCTTACTCCGTTTACTCTGTTTCCTCTATTTTATAGATCTCATTGCGAAGCTACAGGCTCGGGGATCGTCAGCAACTAGTCACACTATCACTATCCACTGTTTGGTACTGCTATGTTTTGGATTATCTTATGGCATGTATAAAATAGACTAGTGGCGGAGGAATATTTTGGTTAATGTATATAGCCATGCGAAAATGGCTTATATATGTTTGAGCATAATGTTATAATCATTTGGTATGGAATGGTTAATCACTATCATAATTTGTGCTATTTATGCTGAAAGGGCTAGTTGAATCATGGAAACTATGAAGTAGGTAAAGTCTACCTTAAAGGCAGATGCTGGCAGCAGCAGTGATGTAGATTTGGAAAATCACTAAAAATAGTAGGATTGGAATTAAATAATGAATAAATTATTTAAACGAACCTTAATGAATATATTTTCATAGGAAAGTAACGAAACGATCATATGGACAGTATGTTAAGAGATATTCAGGTTCTTGTGTGACAGGGCCAGAACAGGTTCTGGACTCCCTGTCCCGAATTTGGAAATTCATTACAAATTAACCAGAGATAATTAGGAGTCATGCCATATATGTATAGATTCCTCTCTGAGTCTAGTTTCTATAGAAACAAACGGCATCAGTATTGAAGCTCTGTGCAGGGAGATATCCAAGTCGTAATGCGCAAAGGTCAGTGTAGTCGATCCCTGTAACATGGGAGACTTTGACTAATAAACTGTATTAATTGGCCCGAACAAAAATTCTAGAAAAAAAATATGTAGATGGGAATATGAGTCTAGTTTTAGGGAAAAATCACGAAACTGATTTTCAAGTTGTGAAACTCAAGATATTATTTTTAAGGTGACAGTGACGCAGTTAGCCGACTGCCTGGAAAAATTTTAAAATGGACTGCAATAGTAAGCGAACTTAGTCTGTGAACCCCTCGTGTCCGACTCCGGCAACGGTCTCGGGTACGGGGTGTTACAATTCCAATGGCTAATCATTACCAAGCATTTCCATACCACTCAATAATCATATCATAAGACCATATATACAAAATGATTATAATGCTATACATGCCATACTCAAAATATACAAGCCATTATGCCAAGATGGTATACGGATAGTTTGAGCGAGCCTCCGACCGTTCCCGATTTCCGAGCTAGCTTGTCAAAACTACAAGGAATGAAAGGGAGGGAGTAAGCATAAATGCTTAATAAGTTCACATGCAAATAGCAAGTAACATAACCATATAAGCAAACATACAACATCATTTGCATAATCATCACCAAGACATTCATATCACATTTTCATTTATCATCTTACCATATTGTTGTTATATCGATTTTTCAACCCGAGGGTTAAGTACATACCTGTTCAAAGTACCCATTTCACAACACTTACCAATACGTCCCTTTCATCTTGAGTATTTCTCCATTTCAGTAGAACTTTACCCGTTGAACACATCGGAATATAATTCGGATACATGGAAAGTTTGCACATAAGTGCCACATATGTAGCCAAGCTACCATGTAACCCGCCCATAATTGAAGTCGAACTCAAATCAACGAGCTCGGGCGTTCACATCCATAAGTGAACTCGGACTCAACTCAACGAGCTCGGATGCCTAATTACATCTCTCGAACTCGGACTCAACTCAACGAGTTCGGACATTTGCATCCATAAGTGAACTCGGACTCAACTCAATGAGTTCGGATGCTCAACCATCCTAGTGACATGTCACTTGTATCCTAATCTATTCCTCAGGTTCAAACGGGCTTTTTTCCCTCGATCTCACATTTTCCGTCTTCCATGGAATATCGGAACCGATACTTCGGTGATAGTTCATACTCTTCAAGTAATTCACATAATTACATATTATTCAACAATAACCACAAAGCATAATATTTCATGATAATAATCAGCATCATATCATACAAACAACATTAAATTGCTTAAAATGACAATTATGTTACTACATTTACACATGAACTTACCTCGTATGCGAAAATGGCTACTTTTACCATTTCGTCCACAACTTGGTATTTTCCCCATTTTAGCCCGAATTTCAGTTTTCCTTGCTCTATCATTTAAAATATAGTCTAATTAGGACTCACATTATTCAAATTGACCCAAAATCATATTTTGGAAAAATTACAATTTTGCCCCTAAACTTTTGCATATTTACACTTTTGCCCCAAAGCTCATAAATTAAACTTCAACCTATTTTCTTATGTTTTATGACATGCTGATCATTTTTCCCTTCTATGGCAATATCAAATTCTCACTCTAACATGTACTTATGACTATTAGGTATTTTTACCGATTAAGCCCTTTTGCTTGTTTTCACTTAAAACCGAGTAGCACAAGTTGTCTAACATAATTTAAAACCTCATATTCTATCATAAAACACCAAAATACACAAATTTCACCTATGGGTATTTTTCCAAATATAAACCCTAGGTTAAATTATTGCTAGCATAAGCTAAATCGAGCTACCGGGACTCCAAAAACGTAAAAATCATTAAAAATAAGGCTAGAACGGACTTACAATCGAGATTGGAAGCTTGAAAAACCCTAGCCATGGTTTCTCCTTGCTATATTCAGCCATGGGGTTGAAGATGAGCAAAATTGGCTTTTAATTTTGTATTTTAATTCATTTTACCCCTAAATGACCAAAATGCCCTTACTACTAAACTTTCCAAAAATTCCATCCATGTCCAATTTTTGTCCATAGACTTAGAAATTGGTAAAATTGCTATTTAAGACCTCCTAATTAATATTTCAAAACAATTTCATACTAGAAACTTCTAGAATACAAGTTTTGCAAATTATTCGATTTAGTCCCTAATTTCAATTTAAGCACTTTATGCATTAAATTTCTTCACGAAATTTTCACACAATCATGCAATCATATCATAGACCTTAAAATAATCATAAAATAATTATTTCTATCTCGGATTTTGTGGTCACGAAACCACTATTCCGACTAGGCCCAAAATTAGGATATTACAATATTGGCCTAAGGGGTTCGACACTTTAATCGTAAACTCAGTAAACTCAACAGGCAACTTCTTATTAGATACTAAATTCATACAAATATAGGAATGAGTAGACCCGGGATCAATCAATGCAATAACAATAGCATCATAGAGAGAAAATGTACTAGTAATCATGTCGGGAGATGATGCATCCTCTCGGGCACGTATGGCATAAGCTCTAGCAGGAGCTCTAGCTTCTGATCTCGCCGCTGAATCTTTCATTACAATTTTATTGCTAGCTCCACTTCTAGTATTTCTTGGTGGTCTACCTCTGCTAGCGGTAGTACTCTGTCTAGCACTCTGAAGTTTTTCTTCTTTAACTTTCTCCGGACAGTCTCTGATAAAATGCTAGCGAGAACCGCACCTGAAACAAGCTCGCTTGTTTCCCCAACACTCACCATAATGTTTCCTGCCACATTGCTGACATTCGGGCTTTCTAGATCGCACATTACCCACACTTGCCACTGAAGTAGCTTGAACTTTAGACCCCGAATATGCCCTACCACGATCTCTGTGTGAATTCCTAGCTGAAACTGTCATTTGAGGGTTTGTCTCTTTGGACCTCTTTGATTGAGATTGAAATGACTTGCTTATCGGCCTCTTTCTGGCATCTCGAGCCTCAATAGTAGCTTTTCTTCTTTCTTTGTTCAATTCTTCGGCTTTAAGAGTCGGTCAACCAATACTACAAATTCTTTCAACTCCAAAATTCCCATAAGCACTTTAATGCCCTCATTTAGCCCATCCTCAAACCTTTTGCACATAATGGCCTCAGTGGGCACACATTCCTGGGCATACTTGCTGAGTCTTACAAATTCGCGTTCATACTCTGCCACAGAGATCTTGCCCTGCTTCAATTCAAGGAACTCCTTCCGTTTTAGATCAATAAATCACTGACTTATGTATTTCTTTCTAAATTCTTCCTGGAAGAAATCCCAAGTAATCCTTTCTTTTGGCACCACTGTACCAAAGTCTTCCACCAATGGTAGACTAAATCTCTCAAAAGTGATGCAGCACACTTTAAGCACTCCTCGGGTGTACATGAGAGCTCATCAAAAACACGGGTAGAATTTTGAAGCCAGAACTCCACTTTTCTTGGGATCATCATCAATCTATGCTCTAAACTCTTTGGCCCCTTGTTTTCGAATCTTGTCAACCGGAGGCTTGTTCATTCTTACCAAATCTATGCCTTGAGCAGCTATATGAACCGTCTGAGGTATGGGAGGGGGTGGAGGAGGTTGAGCATTTGGGTTTGCTCGAATAAACTCAGTGTACCAATTGTTCATCATTTGGAGAAAGGCATCCCGAGCCTCATCCCCCTGTCAAAATGTCTCAGGTCTACTTTCTACAGGCGCGGTCCCTTGTGCGGGAGCCGGCACAATAATAGCAGCATCATCAGCCGCAGTTCCTTCAGGATCCATTACTATATTAAAACAAAACACAGTTTAGAATATTCAGGAGTCACCACACTATCACAGTATATTTATGGCATGTATAGCTAGACTTTTACACACACTTTATTAGTCCGAGAACCGACTAAACCATAGCTCTGATACCACTAAATGCAGCACCCCTTACCCGTATCTGTCGCAGGAACAGGGTACGAGGTATTAACAAATCATAGTACATACTATTTAATAAAACCGAGACAAAAATATGGCGTGCAATTAGATCATGAATCATTATAACATATGCCTTTAACAATACTAGCCAATTTCAAAGGCTTCATACAAAATAATCGGTCAGATAATATAATTAATATTTTAAACCTAGACAATTATGACACGTAACAAAATAACTAAGTCTACTATACATGCCATAATTCAAAATGTTCAGTTCAAATACCCAAAAGTATTGATAGTGTAGGCAGATCTTCAACGATCCTTGACTCCTGTGCAAGCTGGACGACACTATAAGACAAAAGAGAGAAAAGAAAGTAAGCTTATAGCTTAGTAAGCAAGTATATAAATAATGAATAAATAATTTTATATGCTTACACAATAACTCAAGTATATCTACTTTTTAATTTTACTATCTACTCCACTTTGGTCAAGCTGACTCTCATGCGTCATATTCACTTAATAAATCATAACTCGAGTTACAAAACTCGAAATTCAAATCCGTAAAATTTTCCTGAAACTAGACTCATATTACTTCTTACTTAAATTTTTCTAGAATTTTTGGTCCAGCCAATTAGTACAGTTTATTAGTTAAAGTTTCCCCTATTATACAACTCGACTGATCTGACCTCTGTTCACTACGAATTGTCTCCCAGTACACAATTCAAATATCCATGAAATATATTTCATTTAAAACTAGACTCAATAAGGAATCTAGAAATATAAACTATATTTCTTAAATTGTTTTGTACAATTTTTATTGATTTTTCAAAGTTAGAACAGGGGATCACATAGTCATTCTAAGCGAGTCACACACAAATATGAATATCTCAAAATATAGAGTTCCTTTACTTGCTCTATTTCTTTTACATGGGAATAGACTCATTAAGCTTTAATTTCATATCTCATTCAGCCTCTAATTAAATTCCTACTATTTTTGGTGATTTTTCAAATTCACGTCACTGTGACTGTCCAAAACAGTATTATTGCTAATTCACTCTTTCACACTTTCTTTGTATTAACCTCATTTTAACATGCATATCACAATTCATTTTCTCCACATTTCATACATCGCAAGTATAGGTCCATGATTACAATGTCACCTTAAAACCATTCCGTTGAACAATTCGGATCAATCCTCGATACTTGATGGTTTCAGCACACAGCCCCACCATCATATTTCATATAATTCGGCTCTCTTGTACATATGGTGAACACTTAGTACCACCCATGTGACCTAGCCAATTTATCTCACAACTCTCTTGTCTACATGGTGTCCTTCACTTGGAATCACACATGCGACCTAGCTACATTTATCTCTCCCGTAGCTCTTTTGTCTACATGGGATACATCTCGTATCCCACATGTGACCTAGCTACTACATAGTATCTCGTAGCTCTCTTGTACACATGATGTGAACTCAGCACCATACATGTGACCTAGCTTGTGACAGCCCCAAAGTGGCCCTAGTCGGGAAGTGGTTTCGGGGCCACAAAACCGAGTCATAAAAATAATTAGCTGTCATATTTGATGCTTATTATATGATTATATAAATGTGTGAAAATTTTAAGCTTCGATTTAGTAAATTGCATGTGAATTTAGTCAATAGGACTTATGTGTGACACTTTTAAAATGTGATAGATCAAAACATAAGGACCTATTAGTGCATGTTGAAAAAGGGGGGACTTGCATGTCAATTTTTCCCCCCATCTAGTAGTGGCCGGCCATGACATTAGGGTGGACAAAGGGTGATGGGCAAAACATGTCATAGACATGTTGTGTTGGTGCATCATGGGAGGAAACAATAAAATAAAGTTAGTAATAAAGAAATGGAGAAAAAAAAAGAGAAAGAAAAGGATGAAAACAAAAGAAAAAAAATGTGTCCATCTTTTTTTCATTCTTCTTGACCGAAAATTCAAAAGAAAGAAGGGAGGAAATGTTAAAAGAGATTCGGCCATGCTTGTAGCTAGGTGAAAGTAAGTTTGATGTTGTGCCATGAGATTCATGCATGTTTTTTTTTGTTAGCTTGAGTTCTAACTAGCCCATGGTTCAAATCTTTACTATGTCATGGAGATGATATTCGGCTAAGGTGGATTTGTGTTGATGTTATTTGCATGCTAAAAGTGAAGCTTGTAATGATGCATGTGATGGTGGATTGATGACTCTTGAATCTTCTTTTTAGCATCTTTGAGTGAGACATTAAGTTCCTCGTTCAACCATGACCAAAATTGAAATGGTATGGTGTTGTGATGCATTCGGCCATGGTAGGAAGTAGAAGAGAAATATGGTTGTTGTTCACGTTATTGGATGAGAAATGGTAGTAAGGTGAAGTGCAAATGTTAGTGCTTGATTTACTAGTGTATATGTGTGTATTAGCCAAGTTTTGAACTTGAAACAAAATGGTGTTTAGTCAATACAAGTGACCATACTTGTAGAATGTATTAAGTGTTGCAATCGGCCCCAACATAGACATGTATGTTCGGCCACATGAATGAGTACATAAGTTATGTGTATGTTCGGCCATAGGTAGCCTATTGATGGCTTTAGCTTGACTTAGAAAATTCGGCTAAGGGGAAATATTAGCTAGTATGTTGAATTCGATTCGTGATTTCGTACATATGTGACTCTAATGTCTAATGTATATATGGGCTAAGTACCTTGAGCTTCTCTTTTGATGTTCGAATGAATTGTATTAAATTGCTTGATGTGATTAAAAATGCGTATGACCATTGTGTATTTGAGCTAAAAGGTGGCCATATGACCTATCAAACTCCTTGTCATATTCGGCCACAAGCTAGCAAAATGAGACTTTAATGAGTTAAATTTGTTTGAATTAGCTCAAGAGCTTAGAGGACCACAGTTGGATAAGGGAAAGGAAAAAGTGATCGAATAGCTGTCGAAATCGCTCGACCACATCTGAGGAAAGTTCTTGAGTAATAGGGCTTAAATTATGATTTGATTAGATCATGTTTTAAGCAAATCAAAATCATGCTCTTTGTGTGTGGCTATTGAGCCGAAATTGCAAGAGTGATAAGTGTCTTGTGTTTGAGTTTTGCTAATGAAAATGAAATACGAATGTGTCATGATTTATTGTTAAATGTGCATGGTTATTCGAATGATGTCCGGGCTAAGTCCCGAAGGCTTTGTGCTAAGTGACCATATCCAGACTAAGATCCGAAGGCATTTGTGCGAGTTACTAATTCCGGGCTAAGCCCGAAGGCATTGGTGCGAGTTACTAAATCCGGGTTAAGTCCCGAAGGCATTTGTGCGAGTTACTATAACCGGGCTATGTCCCGAAGGCATTTGAACGAGTAGCTATATCCGGTTAAATTTCGAAGGTACGTGATTCGGGAATGAACAATCTTGCTGTAAAAATTTTAGTTAATACGCTTGTAACATCCCAACATTGAGGTATGTTTCGTATGTGCTTTGAATTAGTTGAGCCCTTACAAATAAGTATTCGCTCAGTTGATAAATGAGCTACCGGCCTTTGGCTAAGTTGATCTTTGTGTATGAATATAAGGGTTGGTAATGTGAAGTAAGTACGATATTGAAAATTTGTGCATATGAAATTATCTGTTTAGCTACATGAATGCTATACTTTGGTTGTGTCTAAATTCTTTGCTCAAAACTTACTAAGCATTTAATGCTTACTCCGTTTCTTTGATTCTCTGTTTTATAGATTTTGGTTCTTCAGCTATCGGACTCGGGATTTTGAAGTCGAAGTCGCCCACACTATCAAAGCTCCTTTTGGTATACTTTTGGTTGAACTTTGAAATGGCATGTATAGGACTACCCTTTTGTTGTTGGTCATGTACCCTTCGATTTTGTGTAAATTTGGATAGCCATGCGAAAATGGCTTAAATATACTTTGATCATAGCATTATAATCGTTTTGTATGCTGTCCGTCGAGAGGTATGGAAATGTTGGTAACGGTTAGCCATGGGAATGGTTATTCATGATCATTTTTGGAATATGTATGACAAACTCTAGTTGATCCATGGAGGATCATGAAATAGGTAAAGTTTACCTTAAAAATAGATGCTGGCAGCAGCAGTGATGTGGATGTGAAAAATCACTAAAAATAGTAGGAATGGAATTAAATAGTGAATAATTTACCTAATCGAACCTTGATGAATCTATTTTCATAGGAAAGTAACGAAACATTCATATGAACAGTATATTATGAGATGTTAAAGTTTTCGTGAGACAGGGCCAGAACGGTTTCTGGATCCCCTTATCTGACTTTGGAAATTCATTATAAATTAACCAGAAACATTTAGAAGTCATTCCATATATGTATAGATTTTTCTTTGAGTCTAGTTTCTATAGAAACAAACGGCATCAGTATTGAAGCCCTGTACAGGGAGATATCCAAATCGTAATGCATGAAGGTCAGTGTAGTCGCACCCTTTAACAGGGGAGACTTAAATAATAAACTGTACTAATTGGCCCGACCAAAAATTCTAGAAAAAAATATGTAGATGGACATATGAGTCTAGTTTCAGGGAAAAATTACGAAACTGATTTTCAAGTTTTAGAACTCAAGATATGATTTTTAAGGTGACAGTGACACAGTTAGCCAACTGCCTGGAAATTTTTAAAATGAACTGTGCAAGTAAGTGAATTTAGTCTGTGAACCCCTCGTGTCCGACTCCGGCAACGGTCTCGGGTACGGGGTGTTACAATTTTATTGGTATCAGAGCTACGGTTTAGTCGATTCTAGGACTACTGTAATGCGTTGGGTTTAGCTATACATGCCATTTTATGTGATTAATTGATAGTGTGGTGATTTCTGACATTTGCAAATGTGTTTATTTATAGTAATGGATCCCGATCCCGACCGAGTGGTAGCTGATGATCTTGAGAGTGTAGCGCCTGCTCCCGCACAAGGGACAGTGCCGGCGGACTCTCAACCTAATGCTAGTAACCCGAATGATGAAGCTAGACAAGCTTTCTATAGCGTGATGAATGATTGGTTCAACCAATACATTCGAACTAATACGGTTGTTCCACAACCTCCATTCCCGACAAACACAACCCCCACACCTACCATACCTCCGGTATTTGACCAAATAAGGTCAAATAAGCCCCCAGTTGATAGAATTCGAAAACATGGGGCTACTGAATTTAAGGCTACGGATAGTGATGATGCCGAGCAAGCTGAATTTTGGTTGGACAACACTATTCGGGTACTCGATGAGCTATCTTGCACACCCGATGAGTGCCTAAAGTGTGCTATCTCCTTGCTACGTGATTCTGCCTACTATTGGTGGAATACGTTGACTTCTGTTGTGCCTAGAGTAACTTGGGAGTTTTTCCAAACCGAGTTTCGGAAAAAGTATATCAGTCAGAGATTTATGGATCAAAAATGGAAGGAATTTCTTGAACTTAAACAAGGTTCCATGTCGGTTACCGACTATGAACGAAAGTTTGTAAGGCTTAGCCGATACGCACGAGAATGCATTTCCTCAGAAGCCATAATGTGTAAACGTTTCGAGGATGGATTGAATGATGATATAAAGCTGTATGTTGGCATTTTGGAAATCCGAGAATTTGTGGCACTTGTCGAGCGAGCTTGCAAAGTCGAGGAGCTCAGTATGGAGAAAAGAAAAGCTGAGGCGGGAGCAAGGGAGTTTCGTAAGAGGTCTTCGGGGAAGCTCTTCCCACAGTCATCGAAGAAATTTAGAGATGGCTTAGGCCGGTCTAGTGACACTTCAGGCTTTTCTAGACGAGATCGCGATCGACCCCTTTCGAGTGCACGAGTCACTTCGGTCGCCAGTGTGGGAAATGATCGTCGAGATAGAACGGAGTGCCAGTATTGTGGCAAATGGCATTCTGGAAGTTGTAGATTCCATGACCGCTCCTGTTACAAGTGCGGGTCAGTTGACCACTTTATCAAAGATTGCCCGAGATTGTCTGAACAGAATGTAAATCAGAGTGGGAAACCGAGTGCTACCACTGCTCGAGTTAGACCATCTAGAAACACGGGAAATGCTAGTGGTGGTCAGAAAGGATCTAGAGATGCTACGACCAGATCTGAGGCTCCTGCTCCTGCTAGGGCTTATGCTATACGCGCACGCGAGGATGCTTCCTCGCCAGATGTTATTACCGGTACTTTTACTCTCATTGATACTAATGTGATTGCTTTGATTGACCCTAGTTCTACTCATTCCTATATATGCGAAACCTTAGCATCCAGTAAGACTTTACCTATTGAGTCTACTGAGTTCGTAATTCGGGTGTCAAATCTCTTGGGTCGTTACGTGCTTGTCGACAAAGTGTGTAAGAAATGCCCCCTAGTAATTCGAGATTCCTGTTTTTCGGCGGACTTGATGCTTTGCCATTTGATGAATTTGATGTTATTCTTGGTTTGGATTGGTTGACCGTGCATGATGCGGCTGTGAATTGCAAAAGCAAGACTATTGATTTGAGGTGCGCAAATAACGAGATAATCCGAGTTGAGTCTACGGACTTAAGGGGTTGCCAGCTGTAATATCAGCAATGTTGGCCCAGAAATATGTAAGAAAAGGGTGCGAAGCATACTTTGCGTATGTACTTGATGACAAAGAATTAGAAAAGAAACCCGAATCTGTGCCGGTGGTTTGTGAATACCCGAATGTTTTTCCTGAAGAATTACCGGGTTTACCACCTGTTCGGGAGGTAGAGTTTGGTATTGAGCTTGTACCTGGAACTACGCCAATTTCGATAGCTCCGTATCGTATGGCACCAACCGAGTTAAAGAATTGAAAGCTCAGTTGCAAGAGTTGACGGATAGAGGTTTCGCTCGACCAAGTTTCTCACCTTGGGGTGCACCAGTATTGTTTGTGAAGAAGAAGGACGGAACCATGAGGTTGTGCATCGACTATCGTCAGCTGAATAAAGAGACAATAAAGAATAAATATCCGTTACCGGCGTATTGATGATTTGTTTGATCAATTAAAGGGAGCCTCAGTGTTTTCAAAGATAGATTTGAGATCGGGTTATTATCAGTTGCGAATTCGAGATTCGGATATACCCAAAACTGCTTTCAGAACGAGATACGGCCACTACGAGTTCTTAGTGATGCCGTTTGGGCTCACTAATACCCCTGCGGTATTATGGACTTGATGAATCGGATCTTCAGACGGTATTTGGACCGGTTCGTAGTTGTGTTATTGATGACATCTTGGTCTATTCAAGAGATGAGACCGAACATGCTGAGCACCTGAGATAGTGTTGCAAATTTTACGGATAAGCAGTTATATGCTAAGTTCAGTAAGTGTGAGTTCTGGTTAAGAGAGGTTAGCTTCTTGGGCCACGTGGTATCCGCATCGGGTATTCGAGTTGACCCGAACAAAATTTCATCCATACTTAACTGGAAGCCTTCGAGAAATATTACTGAGTTCGGAGCTTTTTGGGACT